>NW_012236503.1:50787-341891 GCF_000787575.1 Acytostelium subglobosum LB1 | reverse complement strand
GATTGATTGATTGATTGATTGATTGAATGAATGAATTTAATGATGATGAGGTGGTGCTACACATATGACGGTACACCCTCACTCCCTACCCTCACTCCCTCACTCCCCTCCATCACTCATTCAATCTCTCGCTCGTCCGTCCATACATCCATCCACATCACCACCACATCCAATCCATGTTCCACAGTCGCCGGACGCGGAGACAGCACTATATCTTGTTGATTGAAACAGCCACTTCACTTCATATTTTAAATGATCTCCCAACAGTTGAACTAATCTCCATCTCCAACCAACCTTACTTACTTTGTGTGAGGCAACAACCAACCAACCAAACAGACACAGTCATCCATCCATCCATTCAGTCGACCAAGTTAGGAGGAGAAGCAGGAAAAAAAAAAAAACAATTAAGCGATATTATTAATTATATATTATCACATTCCTTTAACCATTCTTAACGGAAACGTCATCCATCCTTTCATTCATTCAATCAATCAATCACATCACATCAATCAAAATAATAATCAACAACATCCTTCATATTCAATCAAACAACATTTATACATTCACTGTCGATCTGACGTCAGATTTTATTTATAATTTTCCATACAATCAATCAATCATCTTGGAAAGTGTAGAGTTAACTACAGGCCTTACCAACCCTCACCCTCACCCCAACACTCAATCACTCAATCACTCAATCACTTAATCAATCACATAAGGCAATAGCCATTGCCATCGATCAATGGCATCATCAAGGTATGTCCTGTGGAACTCACTCACTCATTCAATCACTCACTCACTAATCCAATCAATCAATCAATATAGCAGCAGGCATCCATCAGGTTTATTTATTATTTTAATATTAATACTGGCGTCAACATGCTTCACGGTATGCACATCAGATTCAATGGTAAGTGGATCATGTATCCATGGTCCCATGATTGATTGATCACTTACACCCAGCATCAATAACCAAAACAGGACTCATCCAGCTCATATTATATGAATTATAATGATCTTGGAAATTACATAGCATGTAAACGATCATCATTTATAACAATACCATTGGGTACTGGTGGTGGATTGGATGAGAGTAACCTGTCAGCATTCCTATTCACAAAGAGAGGCTCAAGTGTATTTATTGCATTCGATGCCGGTACATTGTGGACTGGTGCACAGTCATTCCTCAGAGACACAAACTATGCAACATACTTCAATATCACATTCCCACCATGGGCCACCCAGATCGATCAACAAGTGGCCTGGTTCATCAGGAATCACGTATTGGGCTATGTCATTGGACATCCACATATGGATCATATTCAAGGCATGGTACAAGCCAGTCCGGAGGACTACCTCCCCTCCAATGCCTTGGACATGAAGATTGACAATGGACTGATCGGTCTCCTCAAAGATCTTCTCAATCCCATTCTTGGCACATCAATCCTCACCAAAAAGGCCATCGTCGGTCTCCCATTCACAATCAACTCTATCCAAAATCACATCTTTAACAATGTTCTTTGGCCAAACCTTCCAGGAGTAAGTCATCAATTCGTGATCATTCAATCAACAATGTACTAACACTTTGATTCATTTATAGTTTGGTAGATACGACTACTTCACAATGATTGAGGGTAGAGGTTATAACTTGACGGATGTTATATTCCTAAACGATACACAGAGACAATCATTGGTCAATACATTCCCAAATAATGCACAGTTGACTGCCTACTCAACATGTCATAACGATATTCAATCAACTGCATTCATATATAACGATCAGATCACAGCGGAGCAAGTCGTCTTCTTCTCTGACACTGGTATACCAAGTGGAAACTACAATTGTGATTATCAACAAAAGATTTATGTAAGTTATTCAAAGTTTAGTTATTGATCAACTGGAATCACCCCATCCACACTCACTAACACTGACTCAATTTATCAACTATTATAGAATGTCTGGAAGAATGTACGAATCGACAAGTTAAAGGCAATATTCTTGGAATGCTCTTATCCTAATAATCAATCTGAGAGCCAGTTGTTTGGTCATTTGAGACCAAAGGATATTATGCCTTTGTTGGTATCTTTGCTGGACCTCGGTGTCCAGCCCACGCCAAGGATGAAGAGTCTCAGCCATGTGAAGCTGATCGTCCAGCATATCAAGCCACTGGTGAACCAGACGCCATCCGCCAACAAGCGACTCAACATACGCCAGATCATCTACAAGGAGCTGACCGACTACAATCCAGTTGGCATTCAAGTCAACATCCCGACGCAGGGCGAACCAATATGTATATAGCCAATAACACTTAAGAAATCCTTTATTTATTGCTAGCGACAACAACATCATCATATATTATATACACTTGTCTTGATTGTGTGTGATTGGAAGTTTGGAAGTTTGGAAGTTTGGATATTGGAAGTTGGAAGTTGGAAGTTGGATGTTTAGTTAGTGCCTTGGGGTGTTTGTTTGTGACTTGCGCTACTCATTCTAGAGTGCCTCGACGGGTGGAGCAGCGATGAGCAATGTTTGATCTTGTTGCTTCTCCTCTGACGATGAGGCTGGCTCAGCTGGATGCTCTTTGGCAATTTGGCGACGTGAGCTTGTTGATTCGCCATCACTGTTTAGCTCGTAGAAATAGGCTTCATCATGATCGACGTGCTCAAACTCACTCGTGTCATCAGGTTGCCAATCCGAGTTCTCTATTGTGGGCAGGGATCTTGTCTGGCTGATTCTCAGCGAGTCATTGGACACGTCTGGTTTCTCTAGGGTCTGGTCGACCTGTGCGCCATCCTGGAGGGTGGCTTGAGCAGCCACATCCTTCGCATTCAACAACTCTGGTGTTGTTGCATCGGTACGTGGAGACATGGGCAATGGCAGTGCGGCCAGGTGGACGGGCACGGCAACAAGTGGCACGGCTTCGACAACATGCTCAACACCGCGGTTGACCACCTCGCCACCAGCATACTCTGACACGTACGCGTTGGCATTCATCGAAGACTCAAAGCGATTCTCTGCAACCTTGTTCTGAATCTTGATGAAGATACCTACGAGCTGGCACTTCTTCTGGCTTGACAGTCCACCAATCACTGGACTGGCCTTGAAGTTGCTCACAAGGCTAGAGGTATGGACCGATGCGATTGTCCTGGAGATCTCCAAATGATTGAGCGAGCGATTGACATCGAACAATAGGGGTTGGGCAATGCTGGTCCAGCCCTGAAGGGAGAATTGATTGTTGTCCAGGTTGATATAGTTGAGTGCCGAGTTATGTCGAAGCACCTCGCCCAGGCTGGATGCGGCCCAGTCTCCCAGTGCGTTGTCTGAGAGGTCGATCTCCTTGAGGGTGATGCTCTTGGCCAGCTCGCCAAACAGTGGCACCAACGCCTTGCCCAAGGGATACTTGCCGCCACTCAAGTTAACTGCTTTGAGTGACTCCACACTGTTGATGATCTTGGCGATCAGGTTGCATAGGTGCTCGCCTTCGGCACCCTCGGCAAAGTAGTTGTTGGACAGGTTGAGCTGATGTAAGTTGCAGTTGCTCATGATTCTGATCGAGCCCAGGATGTCGATAAGCGCACGACATGGAAGCTTGTTGTGGGAGAGGTCCAGGCCGGATAGGTTTTGGATGCCGCCAACATACTTTCCAATGACAGAGGCCTCGCTGGCGGACAGGCCATTGTTGGACAGGTTGATGTTCAATCTTGCTGGACGCTTGTTTAGGTTGAGCGAGCTGAAGATATGCTCGAGCGGGTAGTATCCAAGCCAGCAGTTGCTCAAGTCCAGGTGCAGCAGGTTCTCTGTGGAGTTGAGCACATTCTCTGCAAGTAGTTTGGCGGCATTCTTGTCGATCTTGTTGCCCGAAAGGCAAAGATGGGCCACGTCCACATGTCCCAACGCGGGACCCATTATTGAGAAGTTGATGCCACAGTTGCTCAGATTGAGATAGCTCAGCTTGTTGCAGCCCTTGATCTTGCTCATCCAGCTGGCGATGGCTTGTTGACCGCTGTCCCCCGGTTTGTTGTTTGATAGGTTGAGGGACTTGATGGCCAGCGACATGCCAAAGTTGCGCTCGAATGCTTGGAAGAGGATGACCACGCATCTAGGCTTGAGGTCGCAGTTGGACAGGTCCAGGCTGACAAGGCCATGTTGCATCTTTGAGAAGAAGGTACAGAGTGACATCATGGCGGGGTAGGCTATGTTGTTCTTTGACAAGTCAAGTGAGTGTACAGCGTTTTGTGTGTTCTTTACCAATGCATTGGCAATTGGTTGGAATGATTGTTCAATGCGAAGGTCTGACAAGTTTAGCTTGGTCAACGTTTGGTTCGTTTCCAATGCCAATGCCAATGCGTTGACAACTATGAGTGATTGAGTCAGTGATTGATCGAGTGATTGATTGATTGAATGAGTGATCACTTACTGTTTGCATGTGGAAGTGCCGAGAGGTTGACGGACTTGAAAAATGTGTTGTGAGCAAGGGCCACGAGGGCTGTGAAGAGGTTGAAGCTGTATTCAGAGTTTGGATCATTGCCAGCACTTTGGGTGAAGTCCAGCTCGTCCAAGCCATTCTGAGCCAGACCCTCGATATATCTCACGTAGTCGACGGTGGCGACCGTCTTGTAGAGCCAGGAGTTGGCGATGTACGTGTCGACATAGCCGTTGGCTGAGGACATTGGAAGCGGCTCGTCAAAGGCCAGCAATTTATCCTCTGGGTAGTTGAGCTTAAGTGCATGGCTCTCTGTGATACCATGGGTGATCAAACGGATGTTCTTGCGGATTGCGCGCAACAAGTGCTGGATCCTCTCGAACGTAGCACGGATGGTCAAACCACCATGCACGGGCAGGTCATTAACCAGCTCCTTATATTTGATCACCAAAGTCTCATCATTGTCCAAGTAGTTGATCTCAGTGATGTTGAGGAGGTGGAAGTTGAGTTCGACCTACAAGTAGTTTGATTATTTGGATTGATTGATGAGTGTCTTGCCAATGACATGACTCTTGGATGTTGATGTAACTAACTTACAGAGTTGCCAAATGTACCCTTCTTCAATGAGAGTAGTTTGTATTTGCCTAGTACGATTAGACGTTTGTTGAAGCCAGACCCTTGAGGTGTTGGAGTCTTGTTGGCTTCAACCCATTCGCTATAAGTGTTGGCCTCACCTAATAATCCACCAACATTACCTAGACTGGCTTCAATGAATTCTAAAGTATGATATTGGTTGTTAATATGAGTGTCTTGTCAGTTGCCCAAGTAATTGACATTGACATACTTGGGTCCATTTGAAATCAGAGATTGAGATTGAGAGAAGATGTCTTGAGGAGAAAGGAAGGAAGTAGTTTAGATATGATCCAATATGATGGTAATGATATCAGAGAGGAAAGTGCGTTGTATGTATGAAACAATGGAGTAGTAGTACAGAGCTCTATCACTAACTCACTCACTCGCTCATATAACATCTCTATCAACATATCATGTACCCTAGGATACCTCCTCAACTTTGATTGCAAGGCTGTTGTAGAGAAGGTCGCCCTGCAGGTGTAGAGCAGCAGGTAGCTTACAAGCATTAATAGTAGTTGTAGTAGTGATCCCAGCAGTATTAGGTCTGCTGTTGTTATTACTCTCACAGCCAGCGGTAGATGAGGATCAGCAACAACGTGCTGTTGTCAAGGCCATCGCCATTGCCGCACCAATGGCGTGCGTATCTATCTTAAAACGTGTGAGTGAATGAGTAAGTGAATGAGAGAATGAGTTAGTGAATGGTGGGTGAGGGATGTTAGAGTGGTAGCTTGGTTGGCGATGATGATGGTGGGTCTTCTGGGTTCGGGGTCATGGTCATGTGATTGATACAGCCAGCCAACATTGGTTGGTTTGGGGACTGGAAGAACACAACACATACCTATACCCCTCTTCTCGTCTAGGGTATTAGTGTAGGTTGGTAACCCTTAGTTATTGAGGGCTCAACTAAGGTAGGTGTGGTCCTCAACACATACACACTCAAACATGTAATCATCATGCTCTATTATCAACAAATAACAGTGGAGGAGATGATGTTTGTTTGTGCAGTTTCCAATCAAGAATAAACTTTATTAATAAATATTCGAAGTTCAGGATTTTAATGATTCCAGGTTGTCTGGAAAACAGTTATAATAACATCCAACAAATAAAATACTTTGTTATCTGAAGTTAACATCAGCTGTATACAAATATACATCATCCAAATCAACTACCAACACACCCTCTCACATCATACCACCATTATGAATAAAGACGATTGATATGTGTGTATGTATGATTGTGTGTGTGTGTGATTACCTTCCATCAAATAAATAATAAGATAGATGGCGGCTGAGGCTTGGTGTTAGTGGTACTTATAAGTTTGATGATGCTTGACCCTTTGATCGAGGGTTAGATCTACCTCCAACACACTCATAGACAGACAGTAGCCTGTTGCACCTGATCACACAAACTACAAGTACATAATACTCACACCTCACTCTGTTCAGTGCTGTGTTGTTAGATGTATGTCTGTTGGATATCTGAACTGCTTTGCCCAGCGTTGATTAATCAACCAAGGTGCCACCTATCTGTAAAGTATTGGGGTTGTTGGATAAAGGTATATTCCTTGATGGTGTTGCCAACATTACTTTGTGCCTGCCATGCCAACTCATCCATGGATGTCACAACTCATTTATTTCCTTATCCCACTTCCACATATCTCCAATCATCATCACCATCATCTATATTCATTGTCATTAATATAGATCTATTAACTTAGATATATATAATTATTTATAATCGAGATATGTCAACATTAAAGAAGAAAGTGACTAAAGCATTGAGGAGGCTGAATATATTTATGTCATTGTCAAAGGTGCGAAGGAAGAACTCGATTGTGGAGTTTAGAAGGAAGGATAATCATCCATTACAGGTTCGCGACATACTTCCTTACGCATATGTACATAAAGATACTTATTTCAAGGTGGAGGTAAGTGTAAAGTCTGATCACGTGATAACTGTTTGTATGGTGTCAGCTGACATTACGGTTCCCATATAAACGTCTATAGCTAATGATGGAGCTCCACGACTACGACCAACCATGCGATATGTCAAGTACTTATCAGCCGCGACACATACTCATTGAATCCGACTCGTTGTTCATCATAGACTGGTTAAAGAGTGCCGGCACCCGCACTACAACAGTACATGTACGACATATCAATGAGTACTATCTGGACGACAACCAAGTCAACTGGTCGCTCTACACGACCAGTGGCAATGTATACATGTTCCGAGCAGAGGATGCTCCGAACCTCCACATCAAGGTGTCCGAGATGATCTCAAACTTTCTCAACAGACAACAGTTGGCAACGTCCTTCTCATTCAATCGCGCCCGCGAAGCAATGGCCATTGCTGCACCATCTACCCCTATGTTGGGCGCACAGCCCCATCCACATCCCGCTGCAACCAAGATGTATAACACGATCGCAACACCCGGTTCGCCAACCGAACAGCTTCTCGACACATACAATCCGAGCATGGACCTTCCATCACGGCGATACTTACAGCGTGCTTCGACGAGAGATAACCTTGGCAGTCTGTTCGAGCAGCATCATCAACAGCCACCTATTGTTCCAGTGTTGCCAAATGACATTGGTGTAGAGTTGGCCCTGGGCATAGTTCCAGTTGCTGGAACTCCAGTTCCAGTGGTCTGAAAACGAACGAATGATCAGAGAGTCATCTCTCTAAGATTAAAAATAGTAGGCTGCGTCATTTACATCGAGTCCTTCCTTCTATTCGCCGATGGAACACAATCATTATGATAAAGAGAGACTCTCTCTATTTGTGTCTGTGTACCTGTGTACAGGTGTTGCCCATAATCATATGGGTACTTGTGTGTATGATGAGTGATCATTATCAATCAGTGATTGTGTGTGTGGGTGGGGTGTTGGAGAAGTTCACTGACCAATCAATCACTCACCCGCAGCTACCATAGTAGGATATTTAATTTATAAATTTCGTACGTTTGTAAATGAAATGGAATGGAACATCTTGCTGGGGTTGGAGAGGTCCTCTTTCCTGGAAGTGGACTCAGTGTATCCTTGTTTACAACTTACGACCAGTCTCCAAACAAAGAGATAAATACACCTGTCAACAACAATCATCATCAAATCAAACAAGTTCCAACAACTTTACCTTAACCAATAACAACAACAACCTACATCAACAATGACCACTGTCTACTATGTATGTTCATCTATTGATCAAGATGATCACTAACTAACTAACTAATTCAATGAATCATACTTAGTTCAACGGAAGAGGAAGAGCCGAGTGCATCCGTGTTATGCTCACATACTTTGGCGTCAAGTTCACTGACACTCGTTATGAGATGGGCAAGTTTACTGAGGAGGATAAGTCCAGAACTACTTTTGGTCAACTCCCACACTTTGAGGATGCCGACGTCAAGGTCTCCCAGACAATGGCCATCGAGCTCTACCTCGCCACCAAGCACCACATTGTCGGCAAGAACCCAGTCGAGACTGCCCAGATCCACTCGATCGTCCTGTCCACCAACGATGTCTTCCAGGCCTACTTCACCTCGCGTGCCACCGAAGAGAGCAAGCTCAAGTTCCGCACTGAGATGGCACCACGCTACATCAAGGTCTGGGAGAAGTTGCTCAAGGAGAACGGAGGCAAGCACCTCTGGGGCAACACCCTCACCTGGGCCGACTTTGCCATCTTCAACGCCATCGACTACGTCTTCTACCTGAAGGAGGGTTCGATCATGGACAACTTCCCAGCCTGTGTTGCCTTCCACAAGGAGTTCCTCCAGCTCCCACAGCTCACTGCCTACTTTGCCGCCCGTTCCACCACCACTCCTTTCTAAATGATTGGAGCGTGACTCAATCATCCGTCAATCCATCACTCACTCACTTAATTCGTACCAAAGTAAATAAACAAACTTTGTCACATTATACATACATCACATCACTTTATTACATTGCCAATGCTCCAAGATGTTGCTTGGCCAGTATCCTCGAGATATCAATGGCGTTGCCAGTGGGCTCGGTAGGATACTTGTTGGTCTGTGTTCCCCAGTAGCTCTCCAAGTACTCATCGTCCTGGACAAACTTGTTGTAGTCAAATGGTTGATGAGTGGTCAAAGACTGAGCCAGATACTTGGTAAAGAGTGTCCAACGCATTAGGTAATAGTCCTCAGTCAGACCGCCCCATAGCTTGTAGGCATAGTCATGTACATCAGAGTAGTAGGGTCCCCAGAGAGTGACCTGATTCCTCGCGTTAAACTCGTAGAGGTCTGTAGACTCGCCTGCTGGGGTGAGGGCACGAGCGCGAGCAGTCCAATTGCCAATCAGTAGCATCTGTTGAGTGGAGACTATTGTATCTACATCTGCAATCAAGTTGAGCAATGCCTCTGATTGTTTCAAGAACACTGTCAGGTCACCATCGAGGAATGCTGAGTTCATGATCAACTCATCCTGCAAGAAGATGTTGCTTAGTGCTTGAGTCGTGACCTCTGCGATATCAAACTGGAAGGTGGAGGTCGCCAATATGTCGGGGTCAGTGATCGCCACCATTGTTGACCATGCGCGGTTGACCACGTCGGGGTTGTAGTACAATGTGCTGGTCCAGTTGAGATGAGGACGCAGACCAATCAAGCTGTCCACGGTGCCATAGAGGAACTCGGTACAGTTGAAAACTGTTAGGACCATGTCGTACCAGACCTGGGACAGGTCGTTGTTTGGCTTTCCATAGCGGCGCGAGACATAGTTCTCAACCCATTGTTGAAGGTTGGGCGGAGTCGCACGCCAAGCCATCTCATTCATCAGATCATAAACTATTACATTCTGTTCGATGGCCTCTGGAGTGAGACCAGTTCCGACCATGCCCGGAGAAAGGCCCCTAGCAATGATGGGCGCAGTGCTGATCGTTGGTATCTTTCCATACATGCCAGTGCGACCGCCAAAGTTGTGCAGCATGCACCATATCCAATTGTGGCCATAGAAGTACTTGGTGATGTTCCAGGCGGGGATTACATCGGCCCAGAGGTCAAGCACGAGCAGTTTGCCAATTGGGACACCCGAGAGGAAGGCTTCAGTTTGAGCGGGTTGCCAAAATTCTGGATCATCGACCAGGAACCATCCCTGAAGCACCCAGATGGCGTTGGGGTCAGCCGCCAACAGATTGCTGAACATCAACTTGCTGCAGTTGTGGAGGTAGGTGGTGTCGTTACTTGGAGGCTCCAACTCATTGAATGGATCAAAGTTGTAGTAGTGATCAGTTCCATATAGCTGGTCTTGGGTGAAGATGAACGTTTGAGCGATCTTGGAGAATAGGGGGTCAGATGGATCGAGGTAGTAGGTGCCATTGAATGTCCCCCAGCCGCCCAGCTGTACAATGTTGGCTTTGGGATACACCTCGGAGAGGGCCTGGGGAACGTGACCAGCAAAACCTGGCAGCACTGCCTTCATACCATACTGTCTCATTCTACCGAGGATCTGTATTTGGAGGGACATCTGATCGGACATCCAACCCATGGTCAAGTTGCCAGCCCATTGATTGACGTTGCCCATCCTGTTCCATGGGAGAAAAGCGGGTCCTGTGAACCAATCCATGAGCTGGGCCTCGGACAAGCCCATCTGCTTGAAGATCTCGTACCAAACATACTCTTGGCCAACGAATGCCAATGGTAGGTTGTATCCATTCAACGCCATCCAGTCGATCTCACGCTCCCATCTCGGCCAGTCCCACCACACTGTGCTGTAGCCAAAGGTACATACATTCATGTAGTATCGCCACTGTGACAGAACGTTGATTGTCACTGCAGTTGGGACTGATGGAATAGATGATGTCTTCAACGAGCATTGGTCACCGGTCCATGAGAATGTGCACATGGCATAGTACTTGAGATAGTAGTTGAGTGCCGAAGCCAAGTTGACAGGGGTGTTGGCGGTCAGTTGGATGGTGTTGGCAGTGGTGCTGCTCACACTAAAGTACTCTTCATTGTTTGAGTTGTTGGCCAATGTCAACTGGAACACTGGTATGAACTCTGAGCCAAGTATTCTTCCAATCAATCCTTGTACGACTGATACATCATTGACATTCTTAATAGTGGATGGTTGTAGTTGTGATTGAATGAGTGATTGTGAATTGATAAATGATGGGCCTATAATGGCCATCATAACCAAAAGTAATATTGGATATAGTTGTCTTTGTAAGTACATCTTCACTTTGTTTGGATGTACATGTAATGTAATAACTATTCTATTGAATATGACTTTAAAATGAACATACAATCATTCAATCAATCAATCAATCAATCAATCAATTCCAACCCCACACCCAATCAATCATATGATCACCCCCAGATGCATCCAACTTACACCCATCCATTCACACTCCTTCATCCATCATATAACGTTGGGACATGGACTGTCAGTTGTTTCCAGGCCAACTGTAAAGAGTCGAGGTTTATGTTTTAATGATATGACTTATAGTTATATAGTTTTGTATCTCTCTCCCCAATGCAAGTATAGCAAGCATCTGTATCCATCATGAAGCTCACCACTTGGAAAAGATTAATGAATGAATCAATGAATGAATGAATGAATGCAAGAAAGTAAGCAAGTTACTTTACTTACCTTTGATAAGAGCCTACACTAGTCTTAATAGGATAATCAGGTCATCACCATCAGCTGATGATGATAAAGAACGACACACTTAAACAGCATCATCATCAACCTACCTCCAACGGAATATCAACCACTTAACCCACACCCACCCACCTCATCCATCCATCCATCAATCACTCACCACTCACTTAAGAGATAAATGTTTAGAGATATAACTAATCAAACATACACACTACTCATACACACACAAATGTACACCTCTAAGTAATGCTCATGCTATGTTCGTTGATGATGTGCTGCTTGGTAGTTACGAATAGTAGTCCAATACGCAACAGCAGTATAAGGGTAATGTATCTCTAAACAAGTGAAGTGAGGGAGAGGAGGAGAGGGTAAACAACGGGTTGGACTGGTGCCATTGGCAGTATGACACCTACCTAGAAGGAAGGTGCCCGCTAACTTTGGTGTTGCTGTTGCAACATCTAAACATTTGGAAAGATAAACGTGTTGGATGGACATTGGACGATGGGTAGTTGGATGATGGGACGTAGCTAAACAGATATATGATGGTTAATTTGAATGATTGATTGACGTCAATCAATCTGTTGTTACCAACTCATTATAATGCTACCCTCCCTCACTACTTCCACGGCAACAAGTGGGAGAGAGCGTCGTGACTACTGGACTACTGGATGATTGATTGATAGAGGGATTGGATGGATTGGATGGATAGGATGAATGTTTGAGGATACTCTCTCGTCCATCCCTTCCATCCATCTATTCAACATAATGTTAAGTTTGGTATCATTATATTAATGTAATACTATCATACCCATTGTTGTGTTTCCCATTCATCCAGTCGAGTAAACTAGTTTCCTAAAAAGTTAGAGTTAGGATAATCAATCAATCAACCTTTATCATCATCAACCATCAATCATTACCATTACACTATACTATGTTTAGCTATTGTGAAGGATACAGAGTGGAGGGTGTCACTGATGCCACAGATCCACAGTGGAAGCAATCATCCTCGAGCAGTGGAGGAAGGAAGCAAGTTGGCAATGAGGCCAAGGTCGTCATCAATCCGTCTATATTTAGACAAGTGTTCTATGGTGACAAGTACAAGACATTCGTCAGCTACTACTCTCCATTGGGACCCGTTGCCATCACAATCAAACTCGACGACGAAATTTACAAATGTCTGGTCTACACCGAGAAGGGTGTGGAGCTGATCGAAGTGCCCAAATGGAGCGTCTACCGCAGCTTCTGGCGATGGGTGTCCAACAAGGATCCATCATTCTACCACATCATGTGCCAGATCAAGCCCGAACTACGCGACTTCAAATTGCCAATGCTACGTATTCCCAACCTAGAAGATGAGTTGATGAAGATCTATGAGCCAAGTGTAAGTTCAAATATTTTGATTGACCAATTTAAAACTCTTCAATTTAAAATTGACCCATATACCAAACATTTCCAGTTCTCCAAGGTGATGAAGGTTGGTGTATTGTATTGTAAGGAGGGACAGACAACCGAGTCAGAGATGTTATTCAATAGTAAGTTAATAATTATTAATATATAGGTGTTGATCAATAACTAATACATACTCAATCACGCAACCAACAAATATAGACTCCAACAACACTAGTGTTGCATACAATGAGTTCCTTAACTTGTTGGGAGATAAGGTGGAACTTAAAGGATTCCAAGGATATAATGGAGGTTTAGATACTGTTCATGGCCATTCTGGAAGCCATTCAATATATACCAGATATGGAGATGTTGAAATCATGTTCCATGTATCCACCATGCTACCATTCTATCCAAAGGATCCCAAACAAATTGAGAGGAAGAAGCATCTTGGCAATGACAGGATTGTCATTGTTTTCTCGGATGCAGGTGCCTATGCACCAAACAGTATCAAGTCCAAACAAACCCGTAAGTTCATTCTCCCTAACTAGGATCAATCAACCGAATACTAACTTGACAATCATTAACATACTTCAGAGTCTGTATTCTTGGTCCAACCACATCGTGACTCGACATCAAAGTTCATCGAGAACACCATTCGTAGGAATGCTGTCGATCAGAATGAGTTGGAGAAATGCCAAGAGAAATACAAGGATGAGTTCAACGCCAAGCAATACTCAATGTCCATTGCCACCAAGGAGGACGTTCCTCAATTCGATCCACCCATTCCCGATCCACCCATATTCAACAGAGACAACAGATTCAGAGAGTTCATTCTTGAGAAGTGTAAGTATTATACTTTGGCCAGTCCCAGACTCCAAATTAATAATATATGTACTAACCTCCATCCTTATTTGTTTAGTGATCAATGGATCAGCATCACTAAGACAAGCACCTGTGTTCCAAACCAAGACACAGAGGGAGAAGAACTTTGTCTTCTTAAACTTTGTAAACAAGTATTCCAAATAAATAATTAACTATATCATTGTACAAATTAATATAATTAGGATTAATATATCTCGAAATATTAGATCAAGATAAATATTCCATCTGATCAACCATGCCAGACTGACTTCGGAAACATGAAAAATTCAAGAATCTCCAGAGACTTGATACATTTTGTCAAGTTCAATTACATGTTGAGATAATTTAGATAGAGATAAAGATATAGATGTATGAATGGAAGAGATATCATTACCTCCTAGTATCAATAATAAGTTCACATGGGTAATGTTTGGTATACCATCTTGTAGACCATCAAGTTCGACTTATGAACGATGGGACTATGCACCACCCATTGCCAACCCAGTAGAGCGTGACTTGTCAGAAGTACGTTCACCAACAGGTTGCTACATGATCAAGAACATTGATCAGATGCACACATTAGAGATAGGATCAACAGTGTTGCAATCATATTACAGTGACTCACAAGAGTGTGTCGTATGGTACACTGGTTCAGATGGCCGCGTCTACTACACTTATGATCGCGAGACCTATCATCTGTGTGCCTACTCCAAGGCCGAGTTTGACACACGAGTCGTCCTCGAGTCTGACCTCTGGTTCATTGGCAGACAGACATCCGTCAAAGGTCTTGAGGCCAAGGCCAACACCCTGCGCAAGAAAGACATGATTCAACTATCACTCTACGTCGAATACTTTATAACAATGACCGAGGATGAGAGGAATAAGAAGTTGGAATGGGATTAAGTTGTTCCCATAAATAAAGTGTATTATTATTATTTATTCCATCAACCTGGAAATTGCTATGTATAATACTCCATCAATGTGTTCGGCACTTATTGAATCGAGGTCGAGATGTGGCGGCAGTTCTATTGTTCTTCTAAATACTCCATAATGTATCTCTGAGAGTGTCTTGCAATGTCTATTTGATTCACTTGTACTACATCTTCTTTTCTTTGTACCCTTTATCGTCAACATATTGTCAACCAATCCAACTAATATATCTTTTGATAATACACCTGGTAGCTCTACCGCCACTTCAAATCTATGTATATTACATCTTATCTCTATCATTGGTATCCATATTAATTGTTTAATCTTATTATTATTATTATTATTATTATTCTTGGATGGTTGTGAATCCAGATTTGGAAAGTTTGGATATGTGTATATCTTTGGTGAGAAAGAAATATGATCTGGATCCATGTATGTCTATTATCTGTATTATAATTTATCTCTTTGTAAGGGTATTCTATCTAGTCAGAATTCAGACTGATGACTAAGTAGTCTACTCTATTAATAATCAAAGTGAAGGGGCAGATTGGTGATGTCATTCAAAATGTGTGTTGGTTTCACACTTTTCAAGTTTGGTTCAACGAAACTTAGGAGTCTTGGAGTTGACAATGCATCAAATAACTTCCTAGTTGACATCATCAACACAAAGAATACTGTCGACGAGTGTTATCAATACCTCATCAACATCGTCGATATCTGACTTATATAACTTCAACATTATATAATGGTTGGTAATAATAGTAATAATAATACATTAATAATACAACGATAATATCAACAATTTTCTTAGATGTATGTCAATAATAAGTTCGTAAAACATAAGTTGATCGATGATTAATGATTACGATTAGTATCTATTGCAACGCTTAGACCAACAATAATAAGCCTAGTTAATGACAGGTCTGACCGACGTGGTACTACGTGAACTTGTGAATCAGTTCAGTTTTAGTGTGAAAAACGACCGAATGAACCCCTTCATAAACTAACAATCTTGAAACATTCATTCAATCAAACTACTTCTCACTTGCACAAACATATACACATATAATCAATCAATTAATCAATCAATTATAATATAATGATATTCCAACAAGCTACATCAGATCAAAGAGAGCTGTATGGTGGTGCTATACATGCCACAGTTCCAATTAGATTCATTGACGTCGCACAAATCAGAAGGATACCAGACCACCAAGAGTTATTGGTAGATGATAAGACCGACCAAAGTATTATCATAGAGCTATTGGAGAGACAGGAACACGTACCAGATGACCAAAGCATTCAATTCCACTTCAATGTCGTCGCTGATGAATCAGACGTTGCTCCAGACAAGAGACTGATACTCAATCAGCGGCAACTGACCTCCGCCGACATGCCTCATTTCGCCAACTCTGTACCCAAGTACATACTGAAAGCAAGACAAATGGTTGCCAAGTTCAACGAGACAGCAGAGAACACAGTATGTATATACAACAGCGCACTGTCAAGATATTTTTATTACTTGCAAGTTACTAATACTCAATCTTTAGGTCAATGTATATATGGCAATTATAAGACTAGAGAGATGCAAGACTGATCTCCTCATCACATACAACGAGCCAGTACTTTTGGCACCAAACAGCAGCAGTGTCAATGCAGTTGGAGGCACAGTCCCATCCACAAGCGAACATGATGCTGAGCAACTTTTCATTCGACTGCTATCATCAATCAAGATCGTGGACTACTCATTGTTCCAGAATCAATAGACATTCTCAAACATTATCAGACTGGTACATTCTCACATCATGCCGAGATCAATCACATGGAAGCCAACCAATCAATCAATCAATCTATCGATCAATCAAACAAACAAACAAGGCTCCAAAGTCGTCTCATCAAGTAGACATGACATGCCACGATCATATCAGGACAGAGTCCAATCGATCAATCAATCAAATCAAATCAAATCGCGATCAATCAAACATAATAGTAAAGATGGAAGAGGCATTGTTTAAACATGTATAATAGATTGTTTGTTGTTGTTTATTGTTGTTATTATTACTTCTTGATTACAGTGCTCACTGATGAGTATAGACTGTAGACGTATTCTGAACAGCTCTTATGTTGGGATAGTACCTCCTTGAGTAGACCGAGGTCGTCAAAGAACTCTGACTCGTCTTCAAACATCTTTAGCTCCTCCTCAAATGTGGCCAACAGTGTCTTGCATTCGTTCTGGACCTTGAGGTAGTGAGCAGCCAAGTGCTGGTTCAGTTCAGAGAGTGGGGCATCGGGAGAGGGCTTCAATAGCTCCTGGAACTTGTCGATCAGTGCAAAGAACAGCAGCCATGGACGCATGATTGGGAACAGTTGTGCTGTTGATGTGGCGTCAATGGTTGTGGCCGCAAGTATGGCAGCTGCGGGCGATGAGAGGTATTCGGTGAATGCGTAAGCCAGCAGCTTGGAGAGAACCTTGAAGCGGTTGACCTTCCAGTCCTTGAGTGTCTGGAGGTAGAGAGTCAACACAACATAAAATGGAACGTTGTCGGCTTGAGTGCATTGAGTTGCGTCGAATGGTGTGCTGAGGAATGTGGCGAACAGCTTGTCAAAGTGAGGTCTACGCAATTGATTGACAGATGATGCGTTTCCAGTGACCTTTTGATCCAGCAGGAATGTTCCAAACTGAATAAAGAATGGAATGAGACGGATGTTGCTCTCCTTGCCACCACCCTTTGAGTCCTGGCTGAAGGATTCATCCTTGGCAAAGCGAACGAGCATCAGCTTGAGGTCATGAGCAAGCAGGCGGAAGCGAGGTCCGTCCACGCGGCAAATGTTGTTGAGGTTGCTCCAGTACTTGTCGTTGTATGGTGCGAATGCATCGTTGGTGATCTTGGGGCCTTGCAGTGGGAAGATGTTGTTGCACTTGGTCTGCTGATTCCTCAACGCTGCTCCTTCCCACTCCTCCTTTGGCACCTTCATGCCCTTGTCCGCCTTGGTGGCATCTCTGTGGCAGAAGTAATGGATGATGTTGAAGTGAGTGACGCTTGTGAAGCCGTACGATGTGCCGCTGGCTGATCCAGTAGTGGTGGTAGTGGTGGTCTCATTCATTGGTAAGCAAGGGAACCTTCTTGGTGTAGGTGTACACTCCAAGAACATTCGTCTGGCTTGAAGCTGTAGCCTTCGCGGCACACCATGCATGTGAATCCTTCCTCGTCCTCCAGGTCTTCAATGCTGCCAGGTACAAAGGAGGCTGTGATGTGCTTGCCTTGCTGGGAGAGACCAAGCTCCTTCAAAACTTCCATTCTGTGCTTCTCTGCTTGCTTCATCTTCTCTGTTCGTGACTCGACACGGATCGCGTTGATTTCCTGTGCCACCTGACTGTTGCCCTCCTTGAGCGACTCCAATAGGTTCTCGGCAAGTGTGCCCAGACTGGCACCAGTTGTAATTTGCTCCATCATATGGATCCTCTTGAGGATGCCCTTGTCCATTGCCATTCGCTGTGTTGGCTCGTGTCCATTGGCTAGACCCTTGAGGAGGACGAGAACGTAGGGGAGAGCGGGCAACTCGAGTGAGTCGGTCCACTCCTTGGATGCCTTGTCCTTACCTTCGGGGAAGTGATCGTCGATATACTTGAACAGCTTCTCGGTGATACCGTGCTCGAGGATCAGTGTCCTGAGAGTGTAGCCGTTCTCGTCGGCGCGGGTAGAGTCGGCGATCTTGGTGAAGTAGTCCATGTGTGTGGTGATGGGGCTGTCCTTGGGTAGCTGCTTGGCGTCCAACTCCTCAAACTGGAGAGATGGGGCAAAGAAGTCGACGAGCGACTGCATCACCTCGCGGTAGCCATAGGTGAGGAAGGGGATGACTCGAGTCATTGCCTGGATGAGTTTGGAGTTGGACTTGACCAGAGGGCTGGTCAGCTTGTCCAGGAACATGGCCATCTGCTCTTGTGCCTCGGCACTACTCTTGTGATGTGAGAGTGTGGCGATCTTGGAGTTGGAGTTGCTCAAATATGTGCGGTTGGCCTCGGAAACGATCTCCTCGGTGATCAACAGCAGCGACTCGGCAAGCTCGGGCTGATGGAATGCCTGCTTCAACTTCTCCAGTAGGCGACTGACACCATTCTGTGTGATCAGCTGTTGTCTGTTGACCTTGATCCTGACACAGACAGAGAGCAGCTTGATAACTAGCTGGGCAAGCTCCTTCTCCACGGAGAAGTCGTTGATGCGCTCAATGATGCTGAGCATGGCCTCCATGCCACCACATTGCGACATGATGGTGGTGATCTCAAACTCCTCCTCTGGGTCACGCTCCTCGTTGTTGGTGTCGTTGAGGTTCTCGATGATCTCCTCGGTGGCCTCGCCGTCCAGACCTTGCAGACGGTAGATAACCATCATGGGGATGTTGGCGTCCTGCACGCGCTGCGCCTGTGCGCTGCGCTTCCACACCTGT
Source organism: Acytostelium subglobosum LB1 (assembly GCF_000787575.1). Lineage (NCBI taxonomy): Eukaryota > Evosea > Eumycetozoa > Acytosteliales > Acytosteliaceae > Acytostelium > Acytostelium subglobosum. Next base: position 322,594 of record NW_012236503.1, on the reverse strand, counting down.
TCGTACACCTTGCGGATGGGTAGATCGAGCTTGATGATCTTGTTGTCGACCAGGAGTTCCATGCCATTGTCGTCCTCGAGGAATGAGCCAAGGTCCAGGGTTTTGCAGATCTTGTTCTTTACGTCGCGCATCAGGGGGCCAACCACATTGGATGGGTATGGGTTCTTGTTCATCGAGCCTCTGATGTAGTCTTCCTGTGTCGAGGCCTTGGTCAGGATCATGTTGTAGACGGGCTCAGGCTTGACGGGGCAGACAATGTTGCAGATCTGCTCAAAGATGAAGATTGGCGTGCGACCATTGTTGATGTGCTTGTTGAGCGCCTTGATGTTGGCTGCGATGAACTTCTTGTTGTCCTCATTGGTCTCAGAGTTGAGCGACTTCATGATGTCTTGCAGCTGCTTGACCGAGTCCTCTGTGAGCTTGTTCTTCTGGATGATGATGCCACGCAGCGAGAGGAACGCGTCCAGAACCTTGTCCAACATGTTGTCGCGCTTCATCTTGAGCTTGATTGTGGGCACCTCGACAAAGCTGCTGAGGATCGACACGAGCGTCTTGAGCACGAAGCCCTCAGACACGTCGGTGTTGAACGATGACTCCATCGAGTTGATGCGGTCGATCTCGCTGATGATCATGTCGCACAGGTATGGGATGAACTTGTGCAGTGTGAGGTAGACTTTGCGCTCGTTGCTCTGAATGAGCTTGTTGAACAGGGCAAAGAACTCTGCACTGTACTCGCCAACCTTGGAGGCGTTGGGGATCATCTTGACAAAGAGGTCCAGGAACTTGAGTGTGCGAGTTGGGCTGCTCCTTGAGAGGATGTTCATGAGATTGATTGTCTCGACACGGATCGAGGAGGTCGAGTTGAACAGGAGCTTCTTGACCCAGACATCTTGGAACATGCCGTCCAGTGGGTTGGGGCCAGCGCTGCTGGCCTTCCTGGATGAGATCCTCGCTTTCCACTTGGCAGCGTACTTGGTGGCCAGGAATCGCGCGCGAATCTCGCGACGTCTCTGCTCTTTGTCGACTTGGGAGAGGTCGGTGGGAAGGTCGGTGAACGAGGTCCTGCCGCCAGACTCTTCGCCATTGGCTAGGATTGATGACTGGTACCTCTGTGACCACGAGTCGAATGTGAATGAGTTGAGCCACTCGTCATACTTGACGCTGGGCTCCGCCTGCTCAAAGTAGGACATGGAAGAGCCGTCCTGTGACGTGGAGACAGCGCGTGATGAGGATGCGCTGCTGCTGCTCGACGATGAAGATGCCGATGTTGCGGCGGCACCGCTGGCGGCCGCGTCTGTGGTGGCCACAGGTGAGGACAGAGGACTCTTGCGCAGCTTGAATCGCTCAAACTTGGACTGCAGGTTCTTCTGGGTGTCCTCGCTGTCGTGGTCCTTGGCACCTACGTTCAGATCAGATCGATCGGGTGTGCACATGGCCAGCACGATCTTGAGGCATGGCAGGATGATATACTCTGAGATCACAGGGTTCTCCGAGCCGATCTCGATCGACCTGAAGAACACCTCCATGACGAACTTGAGGCGTGTCTGCCAGTATGGGTCGGAGAGCTGGCAGCAGTCGCGAGTGAGCATCATCTCGCTGGTGATCATCGTGGGCAGATCCAGTGACGTGTAGTTGTCCATGACGTAGTCGATCTTTGTCTTGATCCATTGATTGAGCTGAGTGGTGGCCTCCTGATTGTTCTTGGTAAGGTAGGAGATGGCCAGACGGGCGTGGTTGCGCGACTCGCTCTTGCCCTGGTGGATGTTGTTCCTGAACAACTCCTTGGTGAGGCCCTTGTTGATGAGGAGGTCGCGCAGCTCGGTAAGGTTGGCATTGCGCGATAGGTGATTGAGGAAGGACAGCGACTGTTCGGCAAAGGAGCACGAGCAGCCAAAGCAGTTGTTGGACGCGCGAAGAGTACCCTCGCGTGTCTTTGGCTTCTTGGCAATGGTGTTCATGTACTTGATGATCTCCATTCGAGTGCTGATCAGTATCTGCACACTCTTGCTCAAGCCCTCAAAGATGACCTTGCACTCCTTCTCATAGAGACGCGACAGGTAGCCAATCTTGCGATTGATCTTGAGCTGCTGAAGCACGTTGGATGCCGAGGCGGCCGTGGCAGCGGCGGGCTGGGCGCCGCCCGCGGCCTGTGTTGTGGCGGCTGTCGTGGCGGCGGTGGTGCCAGTGGCCGCATTGTACATCTCTTCCTTGGGCCATGGCTCCTGAGTCTGGAATGATGTGATCAGGTTGGCGATAATCTTCTTGAAGCTGATCAGACGCTGATACTTCTTGTGCGCATTCTCTGACTCCTTCTCAATGTTGACAAAGGCGCGCTTGTAGTCCTCCTGGTTCTCGATCTTCTCGATAGACACAGTGGGCTTGCACGTGAACGAGTAGTCGAAGCGAGCGTGCTTGCAGTAGCCACACTCATTGCACAGGAATGCCTCGAGGTGGTCGTAGTTGATGTTGCGGCACTGCTTGCATTGCAGGGCGTTCTCGTGGCACGTCTTGCACAGGCCGTGCTTGTCGGTGACAGTGCGGCTACAGCGTGGACATTGAAGCTTCTCGGTGGCCAGGGCTTGCAGGTTGTCGTGGAAGTCAAAGTACTCGATCATGAAGTTGGTAGCGGTGATGGGGATCTGGAAGCGCACGGTCTTCTCGTTCTGATTGGCGGTGAAGTGCACCTGCTTGAGCTTCTTCCACTGTTGGAACTTGCCCTTGAGTTCGCCAATGTCTGTGATGATCTTGTTGTTGTAGTAGAGGTTGATTGTCTTGATCATGCGTGCCTTCTTGATGTCGCTGATGTTGATTGTCAACTTCTGGATGTTGTAGGCACCATTGAACTTGATCAGTTGGGCTGACTCTGTGAATTTGGCCTCCTGCTTCAGTGTGTCCAGGCGGTAGGTCTGATATTGAACCTCTGGATTGTTGCACACGAGGCATGGCTCCGACTCGAGGTAGTATCCCTCAAGATCCAAGATCGTTCCAAGGCTGCTGTATATTTGGGAGTTTGGATGATTGTAAATCACCTGGTTCTGCTCTCTGAAGCTCTTGAGGAATATATCCGCGAATTCTATAAAGTGTTGGATTGATTGATTGGGTAAGTATGGGTGTCAGGGGCAAGTAAATGGCCACAACATACCATTGAACTGGTGCTTCCATGTGCTTGGATCGACACCATTGATGAAGTAGGTCAACAACTCCATGAACTCATTGGCGTTCTTGCCGTATGACACAACCTGATCCAGTTTACTCCAAAGGATTCTGTTGATGAATACCTTCTGTTCGTCATTGGATGACTATTGTTTGATTGTTGATTGAGTGAGAAAGTGAGAGAACGACCAACACTAATTATTAAGTTTATACTTACCTTCCAGAGGTAGTACAGGAAGTTACTGGTGTTGGTACGAAGGTTGGATGAGTTGGGCTCAAGGAGCATTGTGTTGACCAGTGTGTCCAGCATGTTACCCTGCAAGAACATTGGTATGTTCTTTGCAGCGATAGATGTGTCAGTCATCTCTACATCCTTGTCCTTGTCCTTGACGTCCTTGCTTGATGATGATGCCTCTTCACCAGACTTCTCATCCTCCTTTCCAGTGGTCTCTTCGTTGACAAAGGCATACGTCAACAACTCAAGAATGAGCGACGATGAGTCCTCAGGAAGGTATAAGAGGTTGTTAAACAGGCGCAACAGGACGTCTACATATTTGGTGCGCATGCGAGGTGTTAGTATTTGATTGAATGAATGATTGATAATGTTAACAACAACATACCATTGTTGTTCGAAGAGAAGTACTGCCAGCTGTGTGGTCTGTTGGAGGCGACTTCAACCATGCTTGTGAGATAGTTGATCAACTTGATCAATTGATCGTAGTGGATGTCCTCGCTGAAGCCACCGGACTGCTTCTGCAACGCCAGGATCTTGTCGTACTTCTTCTTGAGCAGGTACTCATCGCGCACACTATAGTACGCGGGCTTGGTCGTGCAGATGAGCAACAGAAGCTTCTTTGGATACTTGACGTACTGCGCAGTCTTCTTGGAGTGGATGTAGCCGCATACCAATGGTGTCCACTCGACATTGTTAAAGAGTGGAGCAGCTATGTCGCCTGCCGATGTGGGCTCAAGCTTCTTCTTGCGGCGCTCACAACGGAAGAATGTGATGGCGATCTTGAACAGACCCTTGGCGATGATCTGGTGATAGTTGTTGATGCTCTGAGGCAAGGCCTTGCTAAAGAATGGGGTGTACCTGTTCTTGGGCAGCGACTGGTCGTCCTGATGACTGTTGACCAGGAGTGCGCCAAATGGCGACGTGCTGGCTGACTCGCCCGAGTAGTTCATCTGGTTGGACACGACGACAAAGAGCTGAGTGAGCCAGTGCTTCAGGATGCCGACAAAGCCCTTCTTTACGAGCATCTCACTGACTGCGTAGATGACCTGCTGAGAGAGGATGGGGGTGGAGGAGCCTTGACTCGTTGACATGAGCAGGGGCGACATTGGCAATGTCGATGTCTTGCTGCTCTGTTGCTGCTGCTGTTGTTGCAGATGCTTGTGTTCGTCTGTATCCAGTAGAATGGAGAGCAAGAGTATGATCATGATGTCGCCATCCAATGAGTTGGTCTTGTTGGACAGGTGCTTCTCCAGTGTGGCGTCGTGGCTTGTCAGTTGTTTGATTGCCACGTCCACGAAACGATTGACGTGCTCTGATGCCAGTACCTTGGGGCTGAGCTGTACAAAGAGCGCGTGGAACACTTGCGCAAATGGCAAGATCGTTTGGACACCCTTCTCATAAAGGCTAACCGTCTCATCGAGGAAGAAACGGAACAACAAGAGTGTGGAGTCCTCCTTGTTGCCTTCTTGAGCGGCGGTTGCTGGTTGCTCGGAGGTGGATGCTGAAGCCTCTGGCAAGTCCAAGCTCATCGCGATCGCAGCTTGGAGATCCTCGTCCTCCTCTGTGGTTGGGGGGGCAGGCTTGTTGGGCTGCTCTGGAGCACTCGGCTCAGCCGAGTCAATCTTCATGGGCTCGTCAAGGATGTGCTCAGTGAATGTGTGGTCGCTTGGATGTTCGTTGCTCTGACGAATGGTTTGATAGCAGTTGTCGCACAAGTCAAAGTCCTCGCAGGCTTCGCAGTGCCATCTCTTGTTGAGTATGGGCTTGGTCGAGCAACGGTCACAGCTAAATACAATCTCATCGATCACCATGTCGTTCGAATCGTCTTGTCCACTGCGCTTCTTGGAGGCATTGGTCTGGCTGGCAGCACCAGTGGACAAGTTGGCAGCGCCAGACTTGTTGATCAGCGAGCAGAGGGCGGTGGCCGAGCGTGTCTTGACCGCTTCGGAGCTATGTGTGAGCAGGGACTTGAAGAGATCAAAGATCTGCGATGTTGGGAACGCCTGTGTCTGCATGCAGTTCCAGAGGAAGTGGGTGATGTTGGAGACGACCTGCTCGTTTGCCAGCGCGTTGATAACGGCGGGCGGAGACGATTGGTTGGTGGCCGCACGGTACACCGCCATGAGATCGGCAAGGAAGGTGGGGCGCGTGGCAAAGAGGTTGTTGGTGAGGTTGTTTGGACGGCTGCAGCTGATCTTCTTTAGCACGCGGATGATGTGCTCAAGACGCTCAACGTCGCCATCGGCCAACGCGATGTTGCTGTTGTTGCTGGTGAGCATGGGCGATGCGCCATGTGCAGTGCTCTTGAGTATCCTGGTGATCGCGTCGCTGGCGCTCTGCAGGAGAGTTGTATGCTTGAGCGATAGATAGGCTTCGTGTGAGGGGTTGAGGATCTTGAGCAGGGACTTGACGCTGGTCTGAAGGAAGGCCAGCTGCGGGTCGGACAGGATCGATGGCAAGTACTGCAGAGCGTTCTGTCTCATGCGTTCAATGTAGTTTCCTGAGTCTGTCGATGTGCTGTTGCCATTGGCTAACGAGAAGAAGTACTTGAGTAGGGTGACAGAGTAGTGCAGGGCGGACTCTGTTGGGTTGTGAGTCTCGAACGCCTCGTCCTTCTTATGGTCGTCAGAATCATTCCATCCGATGAGGTCCTTGTCCACGCCATATACCTCGAGTGAGTCGATGATTGGTGGGTTGGTCATGTTGAACGTGGCCGTAGCAGTCAACGTCAACTTCTTGCTCGACTTGAGAGACTCGGCCTGTGTGAGAGGAATGTCGTACCATCTCTTCATCCCCTCTGTGCAGCTGATGACGCGATTGTGCACCTTGAGGCTTGTGGGGATGTGCTTGGTGGACGCCTCGCCAACGAGTACTCGCACACCGCAGATCACAATGTCGGGGTCTTCGTTGAGTAGCACAATGTTGAGCGAGTCGAGGTTCTGGCCAGCAATGTACTCTCCAGCAGCTTCGAGCTTCCTCTTGATCTCCTCCTTTGAGTAGGCCTGTAGTGGATCGCCGCCATATTTGGTTGAGGGTGTGATGCACTCGACACGCTCAAAGAAGTCAATGGGGAACACCGGATCGCTCTTAGCGACAGTCTTGACTGCTGGTGTGGCTGGGGCCGAGTCAGCGTCAGCTTGCTTGACTGTGGGCAGCTTGTTCCTGATTGTGGACAGCAAGTCGATGCCCAAATCAATCTTCTCCTTGGGCTTGGTGTCCTTGGGTGCGACAGTGAGTGGCGAGTCAATGTTGTAGTCGTAGCGGCTCAGTGATCCATCGTCGAGGAGAACCAACAACTTGGGAGCAGACTTGTTGACCCAAGTCATGCCCTCTACCTTGAGCGTCATCTTGATTGCCTGAATAGCGATCTCACTCATCTGTAGACGCACTGTGAGCAAGAAGCCACCTCGTGACGCCAAGCATGTGAAGATGTTTGAGAAGTTAGGAGTGAGCTGCAGGAAGTTCATCGATGGCATCGACGTCTTGAGGTTGGGGTCGTTGATCGTGAACGTTCCGGCGACGGACATGTTCTCGTCCAGCTTCAGCGCATGCACCTCTCCATTGGTGTATGTGCAGATCAGCATCTCGAGGTCTGGAGCGCTGAACACAGAGACGCCACTGGACACCTTGGCTGTGGGCACCTGGATCGTCTCGATCATGATACACGATTCGTCGTCTATGCTCTCCTGGATTGCCTGGAAGTATAGCATGCCAGACTCTGCAAGCGCCACGATGTAGTTGGTGTTGTTGCGACGCACGATTGTCATGTCGCGGATGTAGTCCTCGACCAGAGTGTAGAAATGGATGGGCGACAGGTTGTCCTGAGCCAGGTTGTAGATCTTGATGAACTCGTTGGTGACGACAGCCAGCTCAACTTGCGAACCGACAACCCACTCCACCTTGATGATATAGATGTTCTCACCAAGTGCGTACAGTGAAAGGTCGACGAGCAACTGGTCTACAATCTCGTCACGGTGGTTGATTGTAAGGATCTTGCAGTCCTTATAGCCGGCAACTGCCAGGTATCGCTCGTTGGCGGGGTTGAACGACATTGACACGATGGGGAACTGCACGGCTGACTTGGACAGCACCTTGAATGACGACTTGTCGATGGCCGCGTCGTCATCTAGTAGCTTGGACACGTTGATGATGCTGACGGTCTCGCCCTCGGCCAATGCCACGATGCCCTTGGAGTTGGACGTAATGGCACGGCGCTGGATGTGGCCAGAGGCGATTAGGTTCTTCATCTGGTTGCCCTCTGTGCCCTCATACTTGATCTTGGCGTCGAATGTGTTGTACTTGGCTGACTTCTTCAGAGCGAACAGGTCAGAGTCGGCGACAATCTCCTTGGCCTTGGCCTCAGATGGCGCGGGGAAGATGTTGAACTTGGGCGCCTTCTGCACGTCGACGTGAGGCTTGGACACGAGCATGTACATCTGGATGAGCTGGGGATAGAGGTCATTGATCTTGGAGACAATGTCTGAGCCAGTGCTGCTGCGAATGGTGGCCAGCAGCTTGTCTTTGTCTTGTTGCGTGACGAAGCTGGCAAACAGCGAGTTGCCCTCGGACTGTTGTGATGAGGAGCTGTTGGATGAGCCAGATGCCTGCGATGATGATTGTCCGCTGTTGCCATTCTGCTGTTGCTTCTTGGGCTGGTAGGTGCGCGTCTTCATCGACTTGCAGGGTGTCTTGCAGACGCCAGCTCCACAATCACAAAAGAATCTTGTGTAGCGACTGTAGCTGACGTTGTGGCCCTTGTGGCAAACCCTGACGCAGACGCCACAGCAACCCTCCGAGTCCTTGAGGTTGCACGTGTAGCACGAGTACCAATGTTGGTCCATGTACTCGTCCTTGGTGGTGGTGTACGTGCACAGCATCGAAGCAAGCTTGGCTTCCGCTGTCTCCTCTGGTTCGATGTAGTATATGTTGTCGCCATGACTTAGCTCGCTTGTGACGTTGTTGAGATTGTTGGGCGCCTTCCACTCGCGCTCCTCGTCCAGGTCGTCCTCTTCCTCCTCCTCATCGTTGTCGACCAATGAGTTGTCGTCGTCTGTGACCATGGGCACTGGTGCCGATGCGGCAGCTGCAGTCGCCTGCTCGCGAGCGTGTGATTGAGCGTGGCGGGCGTGGTGGACCTGAGGCTGGTCCAGCTTGATGATCTCAAGCAGATTCTCAACAAACTGAAGAATGAGATTGAGTGAGTCAATGTGCTTCTGCGATGGCTTGGCAATGATTGGCGAAGTAAAGTTGGAGATCACGTCGAACAGCTTGAGAAGTTGATTCTGCTTGAGCGCCACGATCTGTAGCAGACTGAAGTAGCCCTTGAGCAGATGAGGGTAATCGACCCATTGATTGAATGCCGTATTGAAGCATCCAAGTAAGAGATCAAAGAGAAGTGGTGCAATGTCCTTGACCGACTCGTCCCAGTCAATGTCCACGATGGGCAGGGGTGAGGCAGGCGCCAGGGTCGGGGAAGCAGCTTTCTTGGGGGCAAACAGCTTCTTGGCAGCCTTTGACTTGGGCTTGATGTCGATATCCTCCTCATCACTCTCCTTATCCTCCACGGTTGGCTGAACCGACGTGAAGTTGTAGAACTCCTTGACGCCAATCAGCAGTCCAATGAGACGAATGACAAGCTCTTGTGTTTGAGTGTTTGTGGGCTTCAATGGGGATGTGGAGATTGTTGTGCTCGTGCTGCTGCTACCACTGGCGTTGTTGTTGTTGTCATCAGTTATCATTGGATCATCATATGGAGTGATAACTCCCAACAACTTCTGCTCGAACCATGCCTGGAGATCGTTGAAAGCCACTCCAGAGAGTGCTGTGATGGCATGCGAGCGCAATGAGGTGAGGAAGTCAACGGGCATGGGGATAGCCATGACCTGGATGAGAGTAGAGATAGCCTTGCGATTGATTGTAAAGCTCTGATTGTTCATGGCCAACCATAGCAGACTGATGATGTCACCTGTGTGCAGCTTCACATCGAACTTGTCGCCCATGGGCGAGCTACTGACTGACGGCGAGATGTAGTAGCAGTAAAGGTGGCTCGGGTAGCTCTTGGCCACTAGCATGATGTTGTCCAGGTTGGTGGTGATGATGGTCTCGAGTGCGGGACACTGGCGCTGCGTGGGCGTCAGCAGCACCAGCGACTTGATGATGCGCTCGAAAGAGTGGATCTTGGCCAGGTTGATGAGGTAGGTCAGCTGGTTGGTCGACAGCTCCAGGTACTGCGACTCCTTGGAGAACGACAGCATCTGGTCGATATTGAGCGACATGTGCTCGTAGGACAGCTCCAGTTTGAGTGATGGAATCCTGTCGCTCGTGCCTTCGATTCCGATGATAACAAACGCCAGATCGACTAGCAGGCTGAAGATGTGCTGGCTTGAGATGATGTCCAGATATTGCAGCGGCGATTTGCCAATTTTGCTGGCGGGAGGCGATGTGAGCGAATGGAAGCGATGGATCATCCAGTCAAAGGTGACCTCCTGGGTCTTGGACAGCTGTGGCACATCGGTCTTGATCAGCTTGGTCCAACGGTCGACGACTTCGCGATCCTCTTTGGGGAAGGTAAGAGACTCCATCAGCGAGGACACATCCGACTTGTTGGAGAAGCTAAAGCACTCCTTGACCAGCTCGATGTGGTCGACGTTGGTGCTGATCAGCTGGTTCGTCAATGCCTGCTTGTGAACCTTCTTGTAGTGTACAAACAGACCAATGAGGCACTCGTAGACGGCTGGCAGCATCTCGCCTAGAGACTTTGGTGTGATCGCGTTGGGTGAGACGGGTGGAGCGGCTATGCTCGGCTCGGTATCCATCTTTGTGTCTTCGGTCGTGGTTGTGGTCGAAGATGGCTTGCTGTCATCGCCAGAGTCAAATAGTCCGTGTGACCATCCCTCCATATCCTCGCTGTCGGTTTTGTTGTTGTTGTTGTTGTTGTTGCTCGTGCTATTGTTGCTGCTGCTGATCTCCTGCTTGTCAAATATTGCTATCAGGAGGCTGAGCGACGCATCGACAAGGCTCTGTGATCTCAATGCCTTGCCCTGTTGATTCACCTTTCCAATGTTTCCAATCACATTCTTTGCAATGCAGTTCCAAGGTATCTCCAGCATCAACTCGCTTTGCTGCTGCGACGTAGGGCAATGTAGTAGGTTCGTCAAGTACGTCAAATAGATGATTGATTCATTGGTTATCTGATAGTGCGAGCGAGGAGTGTTAGCAACATTCGATTGATTGATTGAATGAACTACATACTGAGGTAGCAAAGAGTGACTTGTCTTTGATTGCTTGCATGAATGATGGTGGCAGTGGCAGCGAGTAGACTAGCACACAGCTAGTGGACACGATGTAATCAAACAGCACTGATTGAGTTGGCTGTAGGCTGGCCTCGACGGTGGGTGACGGCTGTACCAGTCCGCATAGGCCAAACTGGACAAGCTGGTGGAACTCCTGGTAGGACACGTGACAGCGCTCAAACAACTGGGTGACAGATGAAAGCAGCTGGCTGGCAGCGGGTTCGACCCAACCACACTTGGCATCGCCCAAGTTGAACTCGTACAGCAGCGACTTAAGCTGCTGGGCATCATTCAACATGTACTGATAGGACTTGTTAATGATCGACTGATTGATCTCGGTTGATGCAGACGGCTTGACATTGGATGTCAAGATGCTGCTGTAGAACAACGTCGAGAGCTTGGAAGACATGGTGTCAAAGTTAAAGATAACATCTGCAAGTTGGTTGTGTTAGGAGGAGAGTGTAGGAGGAGGGAAGGAGTCCCTAGGGCTACTTACATTGTACAACAAGCAAGAACCTTGAGAATATTAAAGACTTTGGTACAAATTGAGTGTCTCTGTTACGTGAGACCACTGTTTGGATGATGTCATGAGCGCGCTTGATGATGTCCAGACGATGTTGATCGTCCATTGAGTGGAAGGTGAACAACAGGAAGATGATGTAGTCAATGTCGTACACCTCCTTGAGCTCGTTGTTGTCGTTGGCATTGTCAGACTTGGCGCATTGCATCGTCCGCGAGGTGAACTCGTCCCACAAAAAGGTGGCCGTTTCATCGTTATCCTGTGCACCTCTGGTGCTCTGCAGTTTGACAAACATCCATGCGAGCCATGTAAGCTGCTCGCGCGGGATCACGCTAGGCACAGCAAACGCACCGTCCTTGTCCTTGTTCATAAGTATGGTGCGTATCAGCTGGTGGGTCAGATCGTCAGAGACGCAGTCGTTCCTCGTGATGTTGAAGCAGACGGTCTGCAAGAGGCTGGTCAGGGCGGGCGCGTGGATGAGGGGGCCGACGCGCTCGCCGTCGATGCGAACACCCGGAGACTGGAAGTAGAGCAGCTGTGCCAACACCCGCAGGTGCACCAGTGACAGGCTGCTCTTGAGCAGGTGGAGCAGCGGTGCCGACTGGGAGGCGGTGGCCTTGGCAAACAGCTCGTTGACAAACTTGATGTAGGAGAGCTCCGAGTCTCCATCATCCTTGGATAAGGAGTAGATGGACTCGATCAACGTGGCGCCGCTCTGATCTCCCTTGGTCGGCGTCTTAAAGAGGATGTTGGATGACGATGATAGGGACGTGTCGCTGCTGCTGCTGCTACCACTGTCACTGGCGCCGTCATCGTGGAACAGGCCGCCAAACATGTTCTCTTCGTCGCCACTGCTGCTGGTATTGTTCGCGTCCTTGGCCGTGGGGGTGTCCTTGGCCCCAGCCGAGGCGGGTGCGCCTGATGAATGTACATTGCCAGATACCAGGGATGAAGTCTCCTTGATCCTGCAGCAAGATATGTAGAGAATGGTGAAGATTGAATCGAGCAATGCATTGGTGGCGAACGTTTGGCAGAGCTCCTGTTGAGTGAATTGCTTTGGAGTGAAGTAGTCGAACCAAATCGACTGCTTCTCCGTTGTTGTTGTTGATGATGGTGATGAGATTGTGGATGTTGATGATGTCGCGTAGTTGATAAATTTGGTTTCGGGCTCGCGCCTGGCGATCGCGCCGCCGCCCGCCATGGCAGCTGGGTTGACGGCCAGTGTCTTGAGAAGATGCTCCTCAAGATTGGAGTTGTTCTCCAAATGCTCAAACACAAGGTTTATCGCCATGATGACCAACTGAGGACGCCAACAGAGATACTCCTTCTGCACCAGCCTATCGTTCGATATGATGTCTTCGATCCTGATATTCATTCGTTCAATATCAGTTAAAATACAGAGTGAGACGAATATCTAAACGATTGATGGATTGAGTGAGTGAGCGAATGAGTGAGTGAGATCCAGTCTTGATTCCCATGATGTAACATACCTCTGCCTTTGCTTTCAAATCTGGACAACTGAGCTTGTTGCCAAGCAATTGGAATAGGTTCTCAAAGAGCTGTTGAGTGAACAGGTTGGACTTGAGAATGGGTATTTGATGCTTGATGTTGTAGGCCTGGTAGGACCTGAGCGTGCCAATCAGTCGGCTGATAAAGTCGATGGTCCAAGGTATCGAGGCAATGTCCAGTGTCTCGAAGCCCTCGGTGAAGAGGATGTCGTGCACATTGTTGATGAAGTAGCCGGTGTATTCCTCGCGATCCTTGAACTCCTGGAAGCGCTCCGACACCTCCAGGTCAGGCGAGTAGGGAAGCAGCAGACTGGAGCAGATGGCAATCATGCGCGAGGGACCCTTGATCGACTTGAAGTAGTGCGAGTTGATCTTGACCAGCTCCTCGTTGGCGTCAGCGTCGTTCCTGGCGGTCGACGCCACCTCCTTGTACTTGGCGGTCGACGCGGCAGGTGCGCCCGCTGGGGGCGCCGGGGCCTCCTTCATGCCAACCTTGAGGAATTGGCTGTATACATTGGTTGACGTCGGTTTGGAAGGAGTGTCCGTCGTTGTTGTTATGTTTGGTTGCTGTGTCTGCTCTTGCTGATCTGACTTTGGCTCGCTACCTGCTGCTGTGGCAGCGGCAGTACTCTTGCCGCTGCTAAAGAAGGCGTCAACGTCCACTTCAAAGTCGAGGAATGATGGGCATTGATCAAAGCTGAGCTTGTTGAGATCAGAGGGCGGGAACTCTATACAGCAGAGCATGTCGATGATCTCGAGCAAATGAGTCGGTGTCGAGCCCATCATCTTCTTCTCTGCACTGTTATGTTCAACGCTGTCGCACCATCTCTCCAATGTCATCAAACAAAAGTCCAAAGAGCATTTACAAAACTCATTGATGATGCTACGGTCGACATCTGATGTGGAGGTTGATTGAGTGATTGAGTGTAAGTATATGATTGATGACTCAATCAATCAATCATGTGAGTGATGGTATAACATACTCTTCAACTTTCCATCGATGATTAGGAATGACATGTACTCGACGACTTGGGAGAGGTAGAAGATTTGTGTGGGCGACAGCATGTTCAAGTTATGGCTTCGAAGCAAATTGAATAGTGGCATGTGATCAATCAACACATCTGCTTTCAAAGACTTTGTGAGCTCGACAAAGTAAAGCTTGAACTTGTCTGTTGGTTTTGGACTCTCTGATGAAGTATCCATCTCAGAGTCCTTGTTGTTGTTGTTGTTATTGTTATTGGCAGTGTCATCATTGTCTTGGTTATCTGGATTGGCAGACTATGTGTGTATTATGATTGTTTGTTTGTTAGGGTACTCATTCGATGAATCATTCAATATGATCATGCTGGGTCATGGTCTTGGTCTTGGTCTCTTACCTCTGATCCGCCGCCACCATGTACCATTAGACTCTCTGACAAAGCAATGGCCAATAGAAGATCGGGATCCATTTCAAACTAATATATATTATTAATAACTATCACACTTGATTGAATGGTTGAATGATTGAATGATTGGATGAATGAAAGAAGTTGCAAGATTGATTGAATGTGTAATGAATATGTCACTCTCAAAAGACTTATAATAAAGAGTTGAGTTGGGTTGAGATTGAGTTGGGTATACTCTGATCAATTGATAAAGAGAGAGATATGAGAGATAGAGACACGTGTGTGTATTTGTTTGTTTGTTTGACAAGACTTGGAATAGACAGAGAATGGTGATGAAGACTCAACCCCTCATGATCATGTGTTTTGAAGAAATAAATTAAAAATTAAATAAACAAAACCCCAAGTTCACAAAAGATGTTGGAGTTTGGCGACTTCACTTCTCAATGATGCATTGAAGACAAACGAGTCCCAACTCATTGGAGTAAGATTTTGAGATAGAGATACATATCATAACATACAATGTGGCAACAATGTATAATAACACTAACAGAGAAATCAAGAGGATTCCATTTAGTTACAAATGAAGTTGTTAATAAGATACAACCACAGTTGAAGAATGTTAAGGTTGGTTTGGTACACTTGTTGTTACAACATACAAGTGCATCATTGACATTGAATGAGAATGCAGACCCCTCAGTAAGACGTGATATGGAACAATACTTTATGCGTACTGTGCCAGAGAGCGAGACTGCCTATGAGCATGATGACGAGGGTCTAGATGACATGCCCGCTCACATCAAGTCCTCAATGTTGGGCACATCACTATCATTGCCAATCAGTCATGGTCAATTGCAACTGGGCACATGGCAAGGTATATGGCTTGGAGAACATCGCACACGTGGAGGCTCGCGCAAGATAGTCGTCACCATTCAAGGCGAGCCAATATGAAAAGAATGAATGAATGATCACGCTCTGCACTCAAACATAAATATCAATGAATGGATGAATGGATGGATTGGTGGATTGGGATGGCCTACAATAGGCATTGTTACAGATCAATGTTTATTCAACACAGACATGTATGGTTGGTTGAAGGTGAGATGTGAAGTGAAGTGGAGCGTGAGGGCCCTGCTGGCATGGTCGTGGACAAGGACATGGACATTGGACATTGGACTTGGAGCATTGGACCCGGACTCGGACCCAGGAGGACACTGTGCTTGCTCAGAAGATGTCTCCGTCTCCATCACCGAAGCCTCCAAAGCCTCCACATCCACCACAGCAACGACGACGGAGCACAAAGATGTTGATGTTGGCCCTTCTTCTCCAGCAGCATGCAAGGTCATTGTTGGACTCGGCGCCAGAAGTACCAGTGACGCCAGCCACAGTCTCCATTGATCGGGTGTTGATGGATTGGCCTCCCATTGATGTCAAGTTCTCTGTTGGAATGGAAGAGAGAGAGAAAGAGAGTGGAAGGGAGCAAGTCAGTATAGCACAGTGACAGTTGTCGGCCATGGGCACACAACACAACATGATGAATACATACTTAAGATAGTCATTCTTGGATGATTGATTGGATTGGAATAATAGTATTGACAAGTATTGAATGTAGATAATTACAATTGTTTGTTGCTTTGATTGATTGATTGTATGATTGAATGATGGATAGTCTGTCTAAAGTCATGGTATTTATAGTGGACGGACAGTCATGTTCATGTCCAATCTAGGATGTCCTACCCATTACCCTCCTTCCTGATAAGTCCTTCATTACTATATATGGTTATGATCAGTACTACCATCATCACCCACACCCCTCTGATTTTATTGATTGATTACAGTGATGGCTTAGCCATTGACAATCCAACTGTTTCCGAAAGAGGTAATCACTACCATATTTATACATGTACATATCATTCCAAGCTTCCTGATCAAGCCAAGTCGACATCATCCCCCTCACCTCTTCATTTGGTGGAAGTTGGGCAATGTCTTGTGAAGTAGCTCAAGGTGGCGGTCATGGGTCGAGTTGTGCATCTGTGTTGGCAATGGATGTGGATGTGGATGTGGATGGGGATGGGTGGATGTTAGTACTTCTGTCTGCCTGCCTGTCGTCTGTGGTCGTTGTCATAGTAGAACACTCACATCTCTTGGTATGGTGGACTTGGTACGAGCTAGAGTCGGTCCGTACAATCCTTCGCAGTCTTTCAAATGTTCATTCTCTGGTGTAATACAACATGCACCAACTACACATCCATTATCTATAACAGTGCCAGCGCTAACCTTTGCCTTTGTCTCTACTACATTATCATTACCAATACTCTTTGCTTCAATAACTACAAGATCATTGAATGAATGAATGAGTAAGTATGTGATTGAATGAATGCAATGAAGAGATAGAGAGGACAACATACCAGATCCAACTTCAAATAAATTACGTGAACCAATGGTCATTGGTTGATCTGATGTATTGGTGATGGTGACCAACTCTTCGATTATATTGTTGTCGCCTATGATGATTGGTGCTCCATTCTTTGATATGATTGTTGCACGTGGATGCAAAACAGTTCCCTTGCCTATTGTAACATTGTCTCCTACTACACAGTCCTGACAAATTATAGTGTTCTCGAATGATACATGTGTCGTACTAGTTGCCATCACTGAATGAATGATTGAATGAATGAGAGAATGGTCAATGAGCCAAAGTATACAATAGACTTGAACTTCTAGTTGCCCAAGTCCTTTATCACACACACTGCACCTTATTTTTTTCATTCAAAATGCCCAAGTTTGGACCCGATGTTCGTTTTCGCAATCCTTTGATGGATGGATTGGACTCGACTCGATCACAAGTCACAAACACACTCTTAATCAATCATACATACATACATATATTTATATAAAGATAAAGACAGTCATGTTGTCACTCACAAATAGATTGGCAAGCAGCCTGTGCATATCGAAACAGGTTATTCGTGCAAGCCATAGCCCATTCACATCATTGTCGATTAGCAGCAGCAACATCAGCAATGTCAGCAACAGCAGTCTATTTACAAAGATGCCAAGTATCAACACTCAGTTTGTTAGAACCATCGTTGCAGCTCCTCATGATATATCACTAAACAACCTAAGGGATAACCCAGGTGCCAACAAAAAGGTACATAMCAGTCAATCATTCGTTCGTTTCATTCGTTGTGATGATAGAGCGAGTGTCTCGCGAGACACAAACAGTACATACAGGTTGGACTAACTTATAATACTTTTGTTAACATCAAACAGAAAGTTAGAGTTGGAAGAGGTATCGGTTCAGGAAGAGGAAAGACCTCTGGAAGAGGTCATGGCGGTCAGAAGGCTAGAGCAGGTCACAGTATGTGTTGATTGAAAGAATGGACGATGACCAACTTGATCAAGTTGGAGATTACAGTGATGACAGTGACTGACTAAATCAATCAAACAAACGAATAGATATACCAAGAGCATTCGAAGGAGGACAGACACCATTGTACAAAAGAATGAGGAAGTATGGTTTCTCGAACGCAACATTCACGAGAGTGCTCAATCCATTGAACCTCGCTCGTCTGTCAAAGTTGATCGACGATGGTCTCATCAACCCGAACGAAACAATCACCATGAAACACTTATACGATGCTAATGCTGTCGGCAGAGTCAAGTTTGGAATCAAACTGTTGGCCAGTGTAAGTGATCACAATGCTACACACTCTTGCGATTACATTGGATCGACCAATGACTGACATCCATCCATACAATCAATCATATAACACAACAGGGAAAGGAGTCATTTAGACACAAGATCAACATCGAGTTGAGCGACTTCTCAGAGGAAGCAAAGAAGTCGATTGAGTCTCTGGGAGGTAGCGCCACCAATGTGTATTACGACCGTGTCGGTCTGCGATTCTTGCTCAAGCCAGAGAAGTTTGACTTTGTGCCAAAGCGCGCAAGAGTTCCACTCAAGCTGAAGGAGAAGTATCCCAACCATCCCACTGGTTACTTGGGCGCGTACTCCACCGATGGAAGTCCACCAGTCTCTCAAACCGAGAGCGCCTAAGTTCAAGGGTTCTGGATTCAGTCCCCAAGACTACAACTCAAATAACAAAACACCCTTTATATACGATCATGATCATTCAGTGCACTCATATATCTTGATCATATATCTTGGTTCACACACACACACAACTGTTGGTGAGCTGGCAATCAACTTGATACCACTTTAATACAGTGGGAGTAAGTCATTGTTAACACATACTTATACTTATACATACATATATATATATAAATACAACTAATGATGATGGTGACCAAGATTGCCAAACATGGACTGGAAAGGAATATTTTAATTCTTGGATTGATTTGCATGATCATGATCAACAACATCACAACATTGGTTGATGCACTGGGGCAATGTGAAACACTTGGACCTGATGCATGTTTGACAGCCTATCCAGATTGTTTGATCATACCTGTACTATCATGTTGTTCAGGTATAGGATCAATATGTGTCAGTTCATCATACCTAACAGTGATAGACCTGCGGACTAAAGATCCCAACTCCACCATCTGTCTCCGACACATCGCATTCGAACAAGTCTTCCAACTATCCTACAACATACCCGACATACCTGGTTATCACAAATTCCTACCTTCAGATGGTATGTATCATATCATATCAATCAAAGTTTGATCAATCATTAACATTCAATCAATCAATCAAACACAGAGACATGTGCAAACAAGAACTGTGAAGCTTTGAACTTGGATTGCACGCTGTTACCTTCTAATCCTTGTTCAAGGACTGACATGGTATGTTGTAAGCCAGAGGCTAGGTGTATACTTAGGAGTGAACCAGAGACGGAGGGTATCAATAATGATTGGAGGAGGAATGGTGGAACATGCAATTCAAACTGTGCCGAAGGATTCACTTGCAAGCTAATGGGAAGTGAGCCACAGTGCGTACCAAAGACCTGTGAGCAACTGATATGTGAGGCCGATGAAGAGTGTATAGAGATGCAAGAGATCAACATGGCAGCATGTTTCCTAAAGGTCGATCACTTTGATGTCAGTATTCAATGTGACCCATCAGTTGGAGATTCATGTCCACCTGGATTCACCTGTGGCAAAGGTCTAATATCAGATTATGATTGTATCCCAGTATTCAATGATGTTTCAGGTATGTGTAGTTCGATCAATCACTCATTCACTCAATCAATCATTGAATCTAACATTCAATCAATTACTATTACAGAGAAGAATGTTACATGCATGGACTGCCCTGCTGGGTTCTTGTGCGACAGGTTCGCTTGGGGCATTATGTGTACAGAGTGGAGTGATAATACGACTAGGGCAAGGTGTAAAGATAGCCAGTCAGAATGTTTGAGTGGCCAGACATGTAACAGCAAGAACCTTTGTGAGTTTGCCAAATGCGACGAGACATTATGCGGACCCAAGTTGTCCTGTGTCCAATTCGACCAGACACATCCACGCGTCTGTGCCTCTCGCAATGTAGTTCCCTTCTCCCAGATGCCAACATGGCTAGAGAACTTCCCCTTCCTCAGCCAACAGGATGGGGAGTTCGCGCGTCGCTACTAAATATAATATTATTATGTTGTAGTAGTGGTTAACCCCCAATCCTTTCCAGATCTACACCTTTTATTCTTTCTTATTATAATAATAATATATGTAGTTAGTGTGTATGACACTCTCTAGAGAGAGTTGTGTTGTATCTCAATGTTTGTTTGTGTGTGTGTGAACAACACCAACACACTTTTCCAAACTGAGATGGACTAGATGTCCTAGGTCTCTCGCATACACACATTGTTGTTGTAGTGGCCTGGCTTAGACTAACTAAATACACACAACAACTGTTATAGATGTTCAAGGTTGTAGTCTGGGGCTAAATTGCTGAACATGCATGGTAGTGTTTGAGATGGCAAGGATGGTTAGGGTAATTCAGTTAGGGTTAGGGTTGTATATGGTTTGGGAAGGACAGGACAGGACATACTTGGAAGTTGAAGAGGCATTGGTCTGGACTACCAAGACCACAATCCTCAATCCACAATCTTATATCCCTGCACTACACAAACAAACATATTATATTTATTCAACCTCTACAACAACAACATCAAACAAATAATAAGAATATTATAAATATTTTATAGTCAACTTTGTAATTAATAATAATAAATCATGTCACATCCAGGAGACAAGCCAGAGGGACCAACCTCAATCTCATCCAATGTGGAAGTCGGTAAGTAAACCAAACACAGTCTGTGTCCTACAAACTACTTGTAAAGTTGTATTAATTTTTGTAAACAAAAAAAGGAATGAAGAGAGCTGGAGAGCAAATGGAGAAGGCTGGTGAGGAGTTGAAGAAGACCAAGACCGAGATGCAAGCCGGATTTGAGAGTGCCATGGAGAAGGGCAAGGAGATGATGCAACCAGCAATGGATAAGGGCAAGGAGATGTTGGAGCAAGCCGAGAAGGTGATGCTCGATGCCTATAATGCTACGTGCAGGAAGACTGCTGAGTTCAAGGAGCAGATTGAGACAAAGTCCAAGGAGTTCATGGACAGTCTCCAGAAGAAGTCCGAGGAGGCCAAGGAGGAGATCCAAAAGGATGGTGAGGCATTGAAGGCCAAGGCGGGTGAGCTCAAGGACAAGGCCCAGAAGGACGGAGAGTGTCTCAAGGAGAAGATCGACAGCAAGGCAGCTGAGCTCAAGGACAAGGCTCAGAAGGATGGAGAGTGTCTCAAGGAGAAGATGGACGAAAAGGCTTGCGAGATGAAGAAGGATGCTGCCGGTCTACAAGAGAAGATCGATGCCAAGATGGATGAGGTCAAGGATGACATTGCCGAGGCCGCAGAGAAGGTTGAGGAGAAGGCTATTGCCTCCAAGAAGGGTAAGGGCAGAGGCAGACCCAAGAAGGCCAGCAAATAAAGCATCACAAGTACAGTCTTGAAGTTATTGTCCAAACACACCCCGCACACTCAAGTGCAGTACATCTATCATTGCTGTTGAATGATTTCAATGACTAGCGTATTGAGTGGCGGGTATGTTTGATTGAACTTTGTTGTTAAATAGGTGATGTTCAAGGTTACACTCATACATTCATTCAATCAAGTTGGATGAGCACTGTATGAAGAATGAATGCCTATGTTATGACTTACCTAGGTCGGAATATCGAATAATCTGTAACAACTTATGGATGAGCATTCCTTATACATGTGAGTGTGTGTGAATGAATGATTGACGTCAGACGATACAATGGAATCTAATCACACACTCATTCACACACACACACACACACACAAGTACAAACTCAAGAATGTTCAATAATTATGAATTAAGCAAGATGGAATGGGTATAAGTAAATAGATCGATAAAATGGTATCCCTGCCCTTATCTTGGGTAGTGTATTATTGATACCCTCCATCCTTTAACCTATCGTGTCGCCCTTGTTAGGTAACATACTTTACCTTATTGATGCCTCAGCATTCCTTGTTATTTATCCTTTCATTCAAAGAGCCAGAAATATTTAATAATATAATAATACTTTATGCCAACAGCAATAAATAATAATAATAATAATAATAATTTAGAATATGAAATTATTAGGCCGCTAGGATATTCAGAGAAATTCCATTTGTCCAAGGTGTTGGCAGGAGTTTATGGAAATCCAGGAGTGATCTCATTGGTCCAGGTTAGTCCAGGAATTAAATTGACCCATGAATATCTTTTCAAGAAGGGATGTTATCTGGCAATGGGATTGGTCAATGAACTCAAACAACTTCAAGTCGGTGTGACCAACGTCCACACAAACAATCCATCATTCACGCGTTTCCGACATTACAATGTTTCCAACATTGTTAAAGTATGGGATAATCGACCATTCATTGACATCCGAGATCGTGAAGCATTGGTGGAACAGTTCATGCATCTCCCTGTCGTCATGGATGAGACCACTCCACATGTGTTTGTCGACATTGCTTGGGACGCCAGTGTGCCAGACCAGTTCCTACTCCATGTCATACCAGGACACTTGGTGTCGGATGGAGTTGGCTACAAGTTCTTGGAGTCACGTGCTGTTGACCTTGTGAACAGAGGACCTTTGGACATCAAGAATATCCACATCCCAGACGACTACATCGTGCCCGTCGCCACCTATGATGACTTCAAATGCATGGATGTGCTCGAGGAGAAGAATCCAACAAAGTTGAACTTTCTCAACCAACTTGCAATGGTCCTCCAATATCACTTTGTTCCATCATTCATCAAGAGACAGCTCAACATGTTCTGGGCGGGCAGTCAGCGACAACAATGGGAGAAGTGTGATAGTCGCATCAGACTGTTCTCCTTCCCCATGTCCGACTTCCGCCAATTCATGGAGGTGTGCAAGAAGAACAAGGTCACGTCACATGCCGGTCTCTACACTGTGATCCTGTCGGCATTGTCCCAAGAGTTTGGCAAAAATGAAGACGCGCTCAAGTTGCGTACATCGACCGTTGTCAATCTTCGTAGATTCTGCAAGATTGTTGATGAGGCACCTGGTATCTTCCTTGGATCGATCCATCGCGACACAGTGGTCAAGCCCAAAGACATTGTCGAGTCAAAGAACTTCTGGGAGGAGACGGTCAAGTACAAGGACTACATCCGCACCATGGCGCCAACATCATTGGTGCTGTCCAATTGTATTGAGTACTTGGCGGCAGACTTCCCCAACAACATGCTCAAGTACTGGTCCAAGAATGTTGATGACTATCCAATGGGTCGAACATCGAGTTTCATCATGAGTGACTTGGGTATACTCGAAGTGCCGCCTGGTGCAGAGTGGACCGTAAAGTCATTGACACTCGCTCAAACATCGATTGTCACCTCTGGTACATTACTATTCACTGTTGCAGGATCTGATACATTAGATGACTACTCATGTAGTATGGCATATCAAAGAGGTGCTATTACCGAAGCAGAGGCTGATCGTTTAGTTGAAGCATTCCCAAGACTATTGAAGAAGTATGTCACCATTGGAAGTACCAAGTTATAAATAAATCATATGTTAGATCATATATCTTGATCGTATATCTTGATCGTATATCTTGATCATAGGTATATTAATCAATCAATAATAATATCTGTTTTGTTCAGCACAAGTTGACTAGTTAAGAAGGTTCATTCGTGAAACTCATTCATTGGACCCATTCTCATTCAGATTCAAAGTAATACTATCTGTATCACTCACACACACACTCACACTTACCCACTAACACACTACATAAAGATACACACATTCACTCAAGCAAGCAATGACAACAACACGTAACACTCTGACTTAAGTTGAAACCCGGTCGATGTTTATCATACCGGTACCTATACTATGATAGGTACCAAGATACACCTGCCCATAATCGTTCAGATAATAACTTAAGTCAGTGTGTCTGCCCACTACACACATATAGATAGATACTCAATGGAGTTAGTCCAGAAATACTTATAACTTATGACTCGTCATCTCATTAAGTTATATCTTGGAGTAAAGTGAGTTGACATGTATAACAAGTCCAACTTACATTACAACTTACCTTAGTAGTAGTAGTATAAATATATTATAATATAAATTGTTAATTAATTAATTAATCAATCAATCAAATTTAATAATATTTCCAAAATGTCAACAATATTAGATAATATTAATATTAATAATAATAATAATAATAATTATATATTAAGACCACTTGGTCAATCGGAGAAATATCATCTTAGTAAACAGATAGCTGGAACTTATGGAAATCCATGCTTCAAGTATCATTTAAAGGTGCGTCCAGGAATCACTCTCACACATGACTACCTCTACAAGAAGACATGTCACCTGGCAGTTAGTTTGGCAAACAGATTCCAGCATTTACAATTATCAATAAGCAATGCCAACTCTGACCAGCCCTTATTCACTCGTCTCAAGTCATTGGACTTGTCCAAGATCGTGGAGATCGTCGACCATTGTCCAATATGGGATGACGCTCACATGGATCGAAACACCGAGTTCCTGTTACATCGCGAGTTTAGCCTCGACCCCAACACTCCTCTATTCCGGTTCACCAGTTACTGGCATTGTGACGTACCTGACAAGTTCATCTTAATATTCTCATTCAATCATTTGATGTCCGATGGAGTTGGCATGCGCGACTTGATTGAACAACTCGTGGACATTTCAAACGAGGCCGAAGCACCAGACATACACTACGACTCCAACATTGTAGACCTCATAGACAAGTCAGAGTTCAAGGTGATGGACCTAATGGAACAATCAAACCCAGAGAAGATGAGCAATCTGCGCAAGTTGGCAACGATTATGATGTACTACACAGTGCCCTCATTCATCAAGCGTAAGTTCAACTCGTTCTGGGCCGGCAGCGTTCGCCAGCAATGGGAGGTATGCAACAGTCGCATACGCGAGTTCAGAATCCCAATGAATGAATTTAGATTATTTGGACTGTGTTGCAAGAGTCATGGATCTAGTCTACATGCTGGTCTGTACTCGGTGATCCTCGAGTCGCTGGCAGAGGTGTTTGGACGCAACGAACCACTCAAGGTGCGCTCATCCACCGTTGTCAACCTGCGCAAACAATGTAAGGTGAACGATACCGCACCAGGAATATTCATCACAACAATCAATCGCGATACAATCCTCCCACCCAAGTTGATGATGAAGAATGAGAAGTACTTCTGGGAACAATGCAACGACTACAAGATACACTTGAGGAATCACTTCCAGTCTGCCTCCAAGGTGGTCGACATGCTGGGCTACATGACCTCCGACTTCCCCTGCCGCATTGTCAACTACTGGGCCACACAAATCGATGACTATCCCATGGGCCGAACTTCCAGCTTCATCATAAGCGACTTGGGTTGGTTCAACATGCCCCCACCAGGCGGTGAATGGAGCATTCAGAAACTGTCGGTCGGCCAAACATCCAGTGTGACCGGTGCGCCACTAATATTCTCCTTGCTGGGCAATGAATCGTTGGCCGAGTTCATCGGCTCCATGTCCTATCAAAAGGGAGCCGTGTCCGAACGTGAAGCGACACTACTTTTGGATACAATGGCCAAGAAGATCAGGAAGTATTCATTCAATTTCAAACCCGAGGGTGTAGATCTACTTCGTCCATCTCTTTGAATAATAAACAGAGATGCATCCTATCACCCACCCTCATTCATTCTATCACACACTAATGTGTTGACTTCTGATCAACCCACCCCTCAATCACCTGACACAGGAAACGAAAGAAAGTCAGATGCGCATTTCATCTGGATCACCCAACAACCACCTGATCTAAATCCATATCTGTGCCGGTCAATCATTCACTCATTCTCTCCATCAATTGAATGAATTAAGTTGGATTATAATGAGTGTGTATGATTGAATGTATGAAGTGAGGATAATTCGTAACTAGTTAATGTGGAACTCATCTTACATGGTGTCATCATTCACAACGAGTTTTAAACTTGCGGGCAGACTGGCTCACTCACCTAGTTGACCTAATTGAAAGAATTATTGAATTAACGATTGACCTGACTATACGAATGAATGAATGATTGGAGAGACATGACCTGACCAAATGGTAACATGTACAATTGTCACATAGGTAGGTTTGGTAACTTAAGTTAATAAATAATTATTATAAATTTAATAAGATAAATATTTTTTTATTTAATTAATTTATAATGTCAGATATTCAAATACATAATGATATAATAAATATACCAAAAATAAGAGACAAACCTTATACAATACTTAGACCTCTTGGAGGATCAGAGAAATATCAATTATCCAAACAACTTGGAGGATTGTACGGTACTGCTGGTTATGGATTGATTATCGATGTTGCACCTGGAACTGTGATATCAAATGAATACCTCTTGAAGAAGTTCAACTATATAGCCGCTCAACTATTCAACAAACATCATTTCCTTCAGATGGGAGTTTGCAAGGTTGATACCGAACCACACTTCACTAGATTCACATCAGTTGACCTGAATCGAGTTATTGAGATTGTTGACGACTATGAGTTCTGGCATACCAAGAACTTGGAGACTGCCTTGGAAACAGTACTTCATCAGGAGATACACATGGATGAGACTTCCCCACTGATGCGAATTACATGTTTCTGGCATCAAGAGCGAACACACCAATTCTTCTTGGTGATAAACTTCAATCATGTGGTCTCGGATGGGCTTGGAACAAAGGCTGTTGTGGAGGACTTGTTAACAATGTCCAACTCATTGACTGAGGTTGAGGATCTTGGTCAATTGGATAACATTATATCATTGGTTGATGAGGGCACATTCAAGATGACCGGTACACTTGACAACCATAATCCATCAAAGATGACCATCATGGAAAAGTTGCCTGTCATAGTCCACCACCACTACCTTCCATCGATCATCAAGAGACAACTGAATACCTTCTGGGCCGGATCACAACGTCAAGAATGGGACAGATGTAACAGTCGTATCAGATTATTGACCGTACCAATGGACTCATTCATGTCATTCGTGGATAATTGTTGGAAGAACAAGGTTACTCCCCACTCTGGAATCTACACCATCATCTTGAAATGTCTCTCAGAAGTGTTTGGTAATGAACGTGCACTCTCCTTGCGTTCATCGACCATTGTCAACTTACGCAAACCTTGCAAGTTGGCTGACTCTGACCCTGGTCTATACTTGTCAACGATAAACAGGGACACTGTTGTCCCACCCAAGGCATTAGAGGAACCCAGGAACTTCTGGGATGAGACGTCCAAGTACAAGAACCACCTGAGGAATATGTTCACCAACTCCGTCAGATACTCAAACATGATGGAGTACATCACCAACGACTTCCCAAATCGTGCACTGGAGTATTGGTCAAAGAACATTAGTGACTATCCAATGGGTCGTTCATCCAGCTTCTTACTCAGCGATATGGGTCTGTACAAGATATCACAAGAAGGTGAATGGACTTGCAAAGCATTGATGGCAAGTCAGACGGCAATAGTCACTGGAGGCACATTAATGTTCTCTTTAGTTGGCAGTGATACACATGAGTCATTCATTGGAACAATGAGTTATCAGAGAGGAGCGATCACCGAGGCAGAGGGCGAGCATCTAGTTCAAGCATTCATCAAGAATATACACAAGTACTCAACAACACCAAGTAATCTTATCTCAAAACTTTAAAGATGTTGTGAGAATTGACATCCCAACAAATAAAGATCTTCAGTTCAACTATCATCTATAGACAGGTATTACTTCCTAGGAAATAGATTTGAAAAGGACTCGTCCCAAGTCTACGAAGAGATGTTGAGAAAGATCGACATTAATATTATTATTCCCTAAAATACCATATATATATATAAATAATATTGTTCAAGGATAATTAAGATCCTTGAATATTAAAATAGGAAAGTCGTTACCCTAAAAGGGGATTCGACTGGTCGAACCATTGGACTTTTGTTCAAGTCTTGACCGAGTCAAAAGTCAAGAGTTAAGGTGTACCCGTACTGCCTATTCTACCACTCTGGATGATATCCATTCGAAAGATGATGTGATACCTCTTGGTTCATTGTAGCCACTGAGCCAAGTTTGCGAAAAAAGGATCTGAATGTTGAGATACATAAATCCACACCCCTCTACACTCGCTAAGTACTAATCGTCATCTTAATTCCTACTCAGACATATAACCACACACAATTTGTATGTACTCAATCGATTGTTGAATGCAGTGGTCGAGCACGGAAAACGACAGGTGTGGTAATGAAGAACGACTGTAAGTGAGTGAGTGAAAGGTGTTATTGATAGTGAGCGAGAGTCAGGGGGTACAATCGATTGTACACTCACTCACACACTTATGGCTATCCAACCAGACGAGACCACAATAACAATGAATCTTACATACCCATTAAAGGCATGTGATAAGACTTATCATTGCTTTGTGACGTCTCATTGATCAATGAATGATCCTTAACTCCCAAGCTCGCCTGCTTCCAAGCGCCATACGTTTCCCCGTAAATCCTTCAATCTTGACCTTCCAACCATCCATCCATCCTTCCAACCATCCATCCATCCTTCCATCCTTTCATCCATCCAACCCAACCATCCATCCATCCATAATCAATTATAAGCTCAAATATTAATATTTGTTTCAACCAAAGTCAACAAGTTTATTAATAATAATATTAATAGAAAAAAAAAGAAAGAAATGACAACCACCAATAATAATAATATTAATAATGATCAATATGAAATTTTGAGACCTCTTGGCGTGGCGGAGAAATACCAACTTTCCAAACAGTTGGCGGGAATCTATGGATTTCCAGGATTCAGTATGAAGTTTGAGGTGGCCGATGGAATAACATTGTCCAATGAATACCTTACACAACGATGCTACTTCATTGCCTCTCAACTATTCCTCGAGAACCACTTCATCCAGATGGGTGTGGCCAATGCCTCGTCGGAAAACCCATGCTTCACTCGCTTCAAGTCTGTGGACCTATCGCAAGTCGTGCACATCTACGAGGAGACGCCATTCTGGACCCGAAAAGACATGGAGCGACGCCTTGAAGAGGTGTTGCACACTGAGATGCCCCTGGACGAGATCTCGCCATTGATGAGAATCACCTGTTTCTGGCATCACTCTCGTCTCAACGAGTTCCTGATGATCCTAAACTTCAACCATGTTCTTTCCGATGGTAATGGCGCGAGACTGATCGTCGAGACACTCCTGCGCTCGATCCACAACGAAAAGTTCTCTACGGGTCACCTCGAGTCCAGCATCCTACACTTTGACTACCTAGAGGGTGGCTACCATTGTAACGACACAATTGAACGTATGAACCCGACGTCTCTGAGCTTGATGGAGAAGCTGCCCATCATTGCGCATCTAAACTACATGCCCGCGTCCATCAAGAGACACCGCAACAGATTCTGGGCGGGCACCAAGCGACAAGAGTGGGAGGCTTGCAACTGTCGAATCCGTGTCATGTCCGTGCCAACTGGTGACATGATGTCGTTCATCGGGACGTGCATGCAGAACAAGGTGACGCCACACGCCGGCCTATACACGGTGATCATCCAATCCATCTCTGATGTGTTTAGTAATGGCCAGCCACTCACCCTGCGTTCTTCGACCATGGTCAATGTGCGTCGAGCATGCAAGGTACCCGACGAAGAGACTGGCATCTTTGTGACGCCCGTGACCAGGGACACGGTGGTCAAGCCCCACGCTTTGGAGGACACCAAGAACTTCTGGGATGAGAGTGCCAAGTACAAGATGTACCTGAGGACTCACTACCTTGAGTCGCTCAAGCTCTCCAACATGCTGAACTACATCTCGGACAACTTCCCCAACCGATTGCTCAACCTCTGGTCCAAGAACCTGGAGGTCTATCCAATGGGCAGGAGCTCGTCATTCATCCTGAACGACATGGGCCAGATGCACATTGAGCAGGGCGGTGAGTGGACCTGTAAGGAGCTATCGGTAGCACAGACGGCCATTGTCACTGGAGGCGCATTGCTCATCTCCTTCATTGGCGGTGAGTCACTCGAGCACTTCACCGGTACGATGGGCTATCAAAAGGGTGCCATAACCGAAGAGGAATCCGATAAACTAGTAGCAGCCATCACCAACAACATTAGAAAGTATGCAATGCTTGGCACTACCAAGCTTTGATTAACTATTTGTTATACATGTTTATATGTACATGTATCTCTATCTCTATCTCTATCTTTGAAATGTAAATAAACTGATGATCATGTGCCTCTTTCAACATCAAATTTAACAGAAGCCTCGAACCCACCCATTCATTCTTTCACAAGACTTGCATGTTCACCAATCTTGTAATAACAACTACAACAAGATAATGGAGTTAGGATTCAGTAATGATGTGGACACACTGTCTGTGTATCGATCGATTCAAGACAGGAAGATAGCAAGATATAAGCAACTACTTGGTGATTCCGTAATGCAAGGTATGAATGATCATGAACGGCTTAAGTGTCGATAACCAACCAAACAACTAACAATCAATCACATATAGAGCTCAGACAATCATTCTTTGATGTGATTGTTATCACTGCAATCGATGAGGAACAAAAGGCTCATTATGAACGAATGATCAAACAAAAGATTGAACAACGTCTCATTCCCTCCTTTGTAAAGTACTTTGTCATTGCAGACCCTGTTGGAGCCAAGATAGGATGCGGAGGATCGACACTCTATACTCTGGCATGTCTCAGCCAACTCTTAACACCAGATGTACTCTCAAACAGTAATGTCAAAAACAATCTCTATATGTCCCAGGCAGTCCATGTACTAATGCCCGATTTCCTCAATCAATCATCAATCAATCAAACAAACAGCTAAAGTACTACTGTTACATGCTGGTGGATACTCAAAGAGATTGCCCAATCACTCAACCTCTGGCAAGATCTTTGCATCATTGCCATTCCAGTTGGAACCGAATGGAGTCGCCATCACAATGTTGGAGATGAAGATCATTATCTTGATCGACTTCCCCATCAGCATGAAACCTGGCATCTTCTTGGCTTGCTCAGATGATATTGAACTGTTTGAGTCGAAAGGTATGACTATGACCGCGCCAGGCTTCACAGCGCTGGCGCATCCCGGCACCATTGACGTCGGACTCGGCCATGGCATCTTCATCCTGGAGCACAATGACAAGTACACACCAAACCAGCCAAACAAGTGTGTACGCTACCTTCACAAGCCATCCAAGGCCAAGATGGAGCAGGAGGGCGCCATCCTCCCCAACAACCAGGTGTTGCTCGACAGTTGCTACTTCTTTGACAGCGACACCACCAAACTGTTGCTGGCATACTACAATGCCAACAGTCCTATCCAATGCGAGATCGATGCCTACAGCGACTTCCTGCAGCCACTGGGATCATGCGCCAAAGGTGACTACTTTGAGAACAAGAACAATGTCACTGTGTACACTCCTCTGATAGCACAGGAACGAAAGTATGTTTGATCGCGATCACTGGCGGGTTAGGGCTGTGCAATTGACTGACTGACACTCATTCAAACAAACAATCCAGGAAACTCTTTGATCTGCTCAACAACAATCATACTCAGTTGACAGCATTACCACTCAATCCATCATCATTCATTCATATTGGAACATGTCATGAGTACATTGAACACTTCACGCTCAACTTCCCAAAGATTGGCTCGGTCAATGTGGTCTACTCCAGGCTGGACGATAGCAAACTGATCGACGCCAACTCTGTCCTAATCCACTGTCTGTTTGATCAAGGACGTATTTCAATCCAATCATCATCTGTGTTGGAGTACTGTCAACTGATCAATGTGAATGCATCAATTGGACAACGATGCATCGTCTCAGACATTGAGTACAAGGGCGATGGCAAAGGAGCCTCGCTCACAATCCCCTCCAACACATTCATTCAAACCCTGTGCATCAATAACAAAGGTTATGTCACTGTGTTGTTTGGCGTGGACGATGCATTGAAGGCAACCTCCAACCCAACATTCTTGGGTGCGCCACTTCAACAGCTACTCACCAAGCATAGTCTGGCGACCGAGAGTGTTTGGAAGACTGACGACCATTCACTTTGGACTGCATCCTTATTCCCATTGTGTGCAAGCCCAACAGAGTCTGTCATTGGCTCGCTTGCACTCCTTGGAGATGCGGCCACCACTCAATCAAGTGTAGTCGCAACTCGCTACTCACTCGAGCAATGTCTCTCTGAGAAGGACTTGCTCAATCAATCATCCAGACGTGCAAGACTAACCGAATCAATCAAGAACAAGTGAATAGTCTAGTATGTGTAGAATAAATAAAGTATTATATTTACAGGTTGTTTGTCCTATCCTTGGACATGTCTATAAGTATTGGTTGTCCAACAATGGCTCGTAACCATCACTGACGAATGCCTGACCTCTGGCCTTGCATATGAACTTGTCGGCTTTGATCTTGGATGTGTGCAGACCATCCTGTAGCTTACCCTTTGCCTTCTCGCCCATCATCTTTGTCTTACCCAAACCATTCTCCATCTTTGGTTGCATTGTATTGTATGCCTTAAAGAATGCAACCTTTGACTTGGAACCAATGCTCTTGAATACTCCTTCACGTATTTGTTAATTATTTACATGTCATCCCGGCGTTGTTTGGTTGATGTGTGACATTCATACCTTCCTTCATTGTTGACTGTTGGGCCTTTGTACTTGACATTTATCTGATTAATATAGTATGTCTACTACTATTTATGTTTATGTGTTTGAAGTAGGTTGGGTTAGACTTATATGTTGTAGTGTTGGACTTGGCTTGACCTCCACTTACTTGTCATAGTCTTGGAGAGAGTGAGTCCAAAGACTTTAGAAAGTTGTAGAGTAGCATGCTGCTCTAGTGGTCCATCTCATCGTTCCAGTCTGGAACATGCCGATCCACTGTAGTCCGCTGTCTTGTCGACTGAGGTCCAATTCTCAAGTTGAGGGTGGGATCTTTGTCCTTTGTTCAAGATCCAAAGTGTAGTGTAGTGGTGAGTGGGTGGAAGTGGAAAGGTCTAGACCCCTATTATGTGTGTGTGGTAATGACGAAACACTCTGGCTACATAATTGGAATGACAATGAGTGAATGAATGCACACTTGTGGAACTACCTGAGATTGAGAAAGTGAATGTTAAGAGTTTGTTTGTTTGTTTGTTTGGTCGGATGGCTGGAAGTCAAGTCTACTCAATCCAATATATCCGAGTCCCCGGAAGTGAGTGATTGAGTAGAAGTAGGTATAGTTGTTATCCGATGCAAACAGTTAATAACTGTTCATAAAGTAGTCTGTTTTTTTTAGGATAGGGATTTGATTGGGTGGACCCAAGTGATCAGATTCAAATAAATTGGGTCCAAGGTTTGGATTTTAATTTTTGCACTGAGGTAAAGTTAGTTTTGATGAGTCCACAAAGTAGATGATCAAAATCATTCATACTACATCTTAATCCTACATAAATACATAAACAAACAAAGATATATAATGGTAAGAAGACAATCTATCCACTAACTAACTCACTCACTCACTCACTCCCACTCATTCAATCAAACTCAATCAATCAAACAAAACAGGAACAATTGACAGACGATCAGCGACAGGAGTTCAACACTTGTTTCCAGATGTTCGATAAGGACAATGATGGTAGACTAAACTCAAAGGAGGCACTCATGGCACTCAAGTCAGTCGGTGTCAATCTCAATGAGAATGATGTCGCCTCGGGCGTTGATATCAATGGATTCTTGGCCATCGTCGTCAAGAAGCTGCAGATCACTGACCCAGAGGACGAGCTGAGACGCGCATTCAACTGTTTCGATCAGGAGGGCAATGGATTTGTCTCATGCGACTACCTGAAGCAGATCCTCATGTCAATGGGCGACGCCATGAACGGACAAGAGGCTGGCGATCTAGTTCGCGAGTGTGACACAGACAATGACGGCTTCATCAACTCTGCCGATGCCACCAAGCTCATCCTCTCCAAGCTTCAGTAACCTCACTCAACTTCATTCATTCATTGGACATATAGCATTACTTGATATCACCTCGGAGTGTATCACACTGACTATCAATGTCATGTGATCACACGAACAAACAACAGCATCAACAACAACACCTGTACTCTATCTTCCTCCTTCCCCTCCCAACCCAACCCTACCCTAACCCTATTTATGATTGGTGTACATCTCCCCTCAACTAAGCGCAGCGCATATATGTAACTCAACAAGCAGAGAAGGCATGAATGCGAACTATCTCTCATCAGGAATAAACATCAATGAAGGTTGCGACTCTCGACGCATTGTCGCGCGGAAACAGTAACTACCACGCGGAAACACCAACTTAGTTAGATGGATTGAATGATTGAAAGACACAACAGAACATGTATTATAGTTTAGTTCTCGCTGGTTGGGACGTAGGCTGGGTACTTGGCAAGAACATCCTTCCACTCGAGCATGTTCTCACAGAGCTGCTTGAGGAGCTGGGCAACTTCGGTGATTGGCACACGCACCTGCTTGGTGGTGTCACGCTCACGCAGAGTGACGGTTTGGTTCTCAACAGTGTCAAAGTCGACAGTGATGGCGAATGGGATACCGATCTCGTCGGTTCTGGCATAACGACGACCAATGGCCGAACCAGTCTCGTCCACCTTGGCAGAGATACCGGCGTCCTTCAGGAGACGGTTGATACGAGCGACGAATGGAGCCAGCTTCTCGCTGCCGGTCAGTGGCAGCAACGATGTCTTGACTGGAGCGATGATTGGTGGCAGGGCCAGCACGCATCTCTGCTCGTCACCGTCTCTAACATAATAGGAGTGCTCGAGCAAAGAGTAGATGATTCTGCCAAGACCGAATGATGGCTCAATAACATGTGGCTGGAAGTTCTCACCGCTGATCTTCTTCTGAGCCTGCTTCAGGGTGACCATGTCCTTTGTGATCACATAGTCAGTGTTTGATGGCTTGATAGTCACCTTGCTGTTGTTGGGTTGGTGAGCGATGTTAGTTGATGTTGATGATAGATACATGCATGCTGTCAAGACTTACCCGTTGGCCTCCAACTCCTTGTTGAAGTTGAGTGCCTTGTCAAAGTTGTTGGAGAGCTCGGCGAGGAAGTCCAATGGCTCCTTGGCGTTGCCCTTGAAGGTCTTGCCAATGAGACCCTTCTCGACCTTGACGTCAAAGACATCGACGGTCTTGGGACCATCCTTGAACTCCTCAAAGGCGACGAGGGGCACCTGTGACTTGTCAGAGTGTACCTTGAGATCGTAGCACGAACGATCGGCGTGACCAACACACTCGACCCAGCCGTACGATGTGTGGATCTCAGCGTCCCAGCAGTCGGTGGCATAATGAGCCATCTCGTTGGACTGATGCTGACGGAATCTCATGCGCTCGGGCTTGATGCCGACAGTGTGCAGGAAAAGCTGAGTACGGCACATGAAGTAGGCGAGAGTCTCGTTGTTGATCACCTTCTGTGCGACGGCATCGCCAAAGGTCATCTCGACGACCTCCTTGGTGGTGCCCTGCGACTTGGCCGTCAGCAGGTAGGTCTTGATGTTGGCGACCTCGGGGAAGCTTGGATGGTTCTTGCGATCTGGGTGCACAAAGTGCTCGATCTCGGCCATCGTGAACTCACGCACACGCAGCAGACCAGAACGTGGGGCGATCTCGTTTCTGAACGAGTTGCCAATCTGTGCAGCGGCGAATGGAAGACGACCGCCGTTGAAGTCAAGGAGACGCTTGAAGTTGACAAAGATACCCTGGGCAGTCTCGGGACGGAGGTAGCCCTGCAGTTGGCCAGTTGGACCAATCTGGGTCTGGAACATCAGGTTGAAGGGCACTGGCGCGCTGATTGGGTTGCCATTGTCCGGTGCCTTGACGGCGTACTTGGTCAGCATCTCGGCCAACTCATCCTGTGGGGCGTCGCCAGCACGTGACAAGATGTGCTTGTATTCCTTGATCTTCTCCTCCGACAATGTCTTATCGACGAGCAACTTCTCAATGTGGCCCTCGAGCAAGTGATCAGCGCGATAGCAAGCGCCAGTCACTGTGTCCTTCACGACAAAGTCTGCAAACTTGGCAACGTGACCTGATGTCCTACAAGTTGAGTTGGAGTCAAGGTTAGTCGCGTTCAATCAATCAATCATTCGTTCGCTCGACCGACTGAACAAACATACTTTAGGACGATCTCTGGAGTCAAGGCTGTGCAGTCAATCTCGAGCATGTCCTCGTAGTTGGCAAAGTGTTGACGCCAGTAGCTGATGAGGTTGGCCTTGATGGCGCAACCGGGGGGACCGTAGTCGTAGAGACCGGCCACACCACCATAGATCTGGAATGCTGGTGTAATGAAGAAACGACGCTTCATCAGATCTTCGACGCCAGCTCTAATGTTTACTTCCTTGTTGGGTGGAGTTGATGGGTTTGACATTCTTGTTCTTGATGTACTTGTACTACTAAACAATGATATAGATGATAATGAAGTTATAAGATTATGATAATTATTTGTTGATAATTGTTTGAATAATGATGATGAAGAATGAGTGATGATTGTTATGAGACGATGCTTTTGCAACAACATCAATAAACACACAAACACACACACACTAGTTAGTTAATTGATTGATTGATTGACGATGAATGTAAGAATGAATGATCACTCTATGAGTGTGTGAAGTTAACTTTATCGTTTTGACCCCATCAGTTTATTTTGGAACCCAAAAGAGGAAATGGGAAGAAACAATGAACTACAGTTCGGAAATAAATGTTTAACCAATTGGATATCATTAAGATATTTGATCAAGATATATAATCAAGATATATATGAGTGCACTGACTGATCAGATCTGATTGATTGGAATATTTCCATTCCAGCATGGAAATGTATGAATGTTATTATTAATTATTATTATTATTATTACTTGTTATAATGCCTTGAGATGTGAGCCACGTGATCAACAATGACGGCATCGACTCCGAGGGTCTCTTGGAGGTCGACTAGCACTGGGTCATTGTTTTCCTCACCCCAGGAGCATAGCATCAGTCCAGCTTGCTTGACCTCGCGAATGATTGGCGTGCCCTCTGTTAAGATCTTGGAGTTGGTGACGATGCCCAACAGATGCGCAGACTTGGAGAAGCGAATGGCCTCGCAAATGGAGTTGGCGCGCGGGTCAGAATGCTGCGAGAATCCCGCATTGTTCAGGAAGAAGACGGGGTAGCGCGGCTGCTTCAGCGAACAGATGATGCAAATGTCCGCGTCAAATGATGAGAACATGACCTGGCGATCGCCGGCGTGCTCAAACACCACGGCCAGAATGCGCTCCACATAGCTGTTGCGATCGAGATAGTGAAGCTTGAGCGCGTTCTCTTTCTCCTCGTTGGGATACTTGATCTCGATATTGAAGCCAGTCTGGATGGGTACTTTCTTGAACGTCTCCTCGAGCGAGGTCATCGAGTCCGACACCATCTCAACCTCCTCCTCTTCCTCCTCGTCGGACTTGTCGCCACTGCCGGCCTGGGTGTTTCCGCCGCCATTGACATCCACGAGCAGGTCTTCCATGGAGCGCGAGCGCGACTGTCGTTGAAGTTGTTGGTGATGGGGCTCGCGCGAAGACTTGGTTTTAGCGGGTGGCTTTGGCTGCAGGTTGTGGATCTGGTCGGCGCGGATCTTGTTGATGGGCACCTTGACATTGCCGGCGCCCGTGCACTTGATCTCATAGTCGTGGAAAATGATGGGCACGTTGTCACGCGACAGCTGCACGTCAAACTCGATGTACTGTGCGCCGAGCGACGCGGCGGTCACGAACGACAGGATGGTGTTCTCCTTGATGTGCGTGCGCTTGTATTTGCCGACGTTACGGGCATACTCGGCACCACCGCCGCGATGGCCAATCAGCATGGTCGACTTCCAGTATGTGTTGGAGAGCACATCACTGATGCGTGGATGTGTGAATGGTGACACGACCAGTGGGAACACGGTGAACTCACCAATGGTCATGAGCGTGGCGCTCATGATTGGGAGCGTGCACTTGTATGGCGACTTGTTGAGCAGGTCTGATGCGAGCAGGACAGCGCGTCCGACCAGGACGCTGGACATACCTGCACGATACATGTCAAACTGGACGGTGGCCACACGATCAATCTCGTGGAACTGGAACCAGACGTACTGGTCCACGGACAGGGGTGAGGTGAACTGGGTGGGCAAGGTGCCAGCCAGGGTCTGTGACTGGCGGTCCTTGAGCGTAACGACAATCCTACCAACCTCGACCTGGCCAAAGATCTTGATCGGCTGAATGAGTTTGCGTTGTGGGTCCTTTGGAGAGGTCTCACCGAATCTCAAGCGTATCTGATAGTCCTGCACCAGCCATCCCTTCTCCACAAACACAGTCTTTTGTGGCTGCTGTTGTGGCAGGAGCTGGGTCTGTGATGGAGTTTGAGTTAAAGGTTGCAGCTGTTTGGGCTGGGACAACTGCTGTGATTGTGACAGCAATGGTGAAAGTGGAGACTCGGACTGGGAGGAGATCTGGGGCGGGAGGGCCAGGTCGTCGAGCATGGGCACCGATCCAAAGGTGCCGTCGTCGAGGAGCTCTACCTCCTCTTCGGGCAGGAACTTGCGGTTTTCAGGCAGTGCCTCCCACATGTCCAGACGATTGCCCTGGCATATGATGTACTTGTACTCGACCTGGACATCAGTGGGTAGCGTCGCCTTGCCCACCCATGTCGACTCTCCAGCGTTGGCGTTGATCGCAGTATCGTCCTGTGTGAGGAACAGGGCCTTGCCCGGGTTCCATTTGCCCAATGCCTTACGGTTGCCAATGACGCCCACACGGTATCCAGGCTTGACTCGCGCTGTTATCCTAAAGGTGACGTTAGACATCGATCCCTTGGTTATCTTGCGTGTGTATCCGTCAGCGGCGCCGCCATTGCTTGTGGAGGCGGTAGCGACGGTGATTGCCGGAGTGCGGCTTGGTGTTGATGCACCCGACGTGCTGTTGCGCACCTCAGTGTCAGAGCGCAAAAGGTCAATGCGCGGGCTAGGGTTGGGCAGGGGGAGGCCCTTGGAGTCGCGTAGTGAAGGTGTCGATGGCTGCGAGGTGATCATCTCGAGCAGCTCGGGAGTCTTCTTGACGTGCTCCCAGATTGAGTGCGCAGTGGTCATGTTGCCGCGGTACAATGAATGGACCACGGGTGACCACTCATCATTATCTTGAACGAATGGGTTGGCGCCGTGTGTCATCAGGGTCTTGGTGCACTCGATGAAGTTGAAGTAAGCTGACTCGTGTAGCGCAGTCCATCCATCATAGTCCTGCGAGTTGATCAGACGTGTGAGTTCGCTGGCTGGGCTGTCCTTGAGCATGTGCTCAATGAGTGTGTTTAGCACGTTGGTGTGTCCGCGTGACGCAGCCACATGCATGGGCGTGCGCTTGTCCTCGTCGATGATGTCAATCAGCGCGTTCTTGGCAAGCAGCAGGAGGAGTGTATCCGTGCTGCCGTTCTTGGCTGCCTCAAACAGGGCGGTGCGTCCGAATGAGTCGAGCTGGTTGACGTCGGTCTTGGCGTGAGCCAAGATGGCCGCAACATTGGCTACATTGGCCTGGATGGCCGCCTCGTGGATGAGATGACGGCCATAGGGTCCTGGCGACAGAGGCGAGCCGCTGTTGAGCAGCAGCTCAATGACACGCGAGCTGTCGCCCGTGTGTCTGCTCGCAAGATTTAATGGCGTGCAGCCATCACGGTCCTTGACGTCGATGGGTGCGCCTTTGGCCAGCAGCAGCTTGACAATGTCGTAGTGAGCGTACTGCGCTGCTGTGTGAAGGGGTGTGCGCTTGAGGAAATCCTGGCTGTCGAGTCGCGCGCCGCGCTCAATGAGGAACTCGACAAACTGGGGATGTCCACGGCCAGACGCGATGTGAATGAACTTCTTGTCGACCTCGTCCAGGTAGTCAATGTCCACTATTGAGCCAAGTATGTCAAAGATCACCTTGGCCACTTCTACGGCGCCCAATGAGGCCGCCTTGTGAATGCATGAATGAATGGCTTCGCGCCACATCGCTACATCGTTCGCAATGTTCAACTCTTGCATAGTCTGTTTGATGAACACAATGCTCCTATTGCAAGAGGTTGGAGGGGTGGGTGGGTGGACCATG
The DNA here is from genome assembly GCF_000787575.1 of Acytostelium subglobosum LB1. Taxonomy (NCBI): domain Eukaryota; phylum Evosea; class Eumycetozoa; order Acytosteliales; family Acytosteliaceae; genus Acytostelium; species Acytostelium subglobosum. The sequence goes on along the minus strand of NW_012236503.1, from coordinate 282,804 downwards.
ATTAGAAAGGTCCAGGGGGCCAAGGCCCTGGCCTCAATCATGATTGATCACTTTGATCACTTACTCTCGTAATGCTACAACATTGTTTGTGATCACCAAGTTGTTAAGATTGGCCACTCTCTGTGATAGTTCCTGTTCCTTTGGCTGAATGTATGTGTGTTAGTTTATGGGATGGAATGATTCCAGCCCCAACCCACTCATCGATCAACCTACACTTAACAAGTTGATGTATTGATTGTTCAGATAGACTGCACCATTCTGAGTGATGATCTGATACTCGCGCTCCACCTCTTGCAATAGTTGTTTGAGTCTGTTGCAGTTTCCAATCTCTGTGTGGCTAACAATGCGCTCAAAGAATGAATCCATCACATCCTCTGCATTGTTGTTGCCATTGCCATTAGTCTTATCGTTGTTGTTGGCAACTGATGTTGTTGTTGGCGACACTGTATCCGAGATGACTGAAGGCACGTTGGGTGATTGATAGAGGACCTTCTTGTGAGGCAGCGGAGAAGAGGTGAACTGGTTGGGCAGGTGCTCACCGATTGAGTTGCGTCGACGAGTCTCAATTCTCGTCTTCTTCTTGGTGCATGAGCTGATCAGCTTCTGCACGGCCCACACATTGATCTTGGCATACTTCTCCAACTGAGCCAACTGATTGATCACGTCTTCGTAGGCCTTTTGGAAGGCCCACATCGGATTGATCTCCTTGTAGCCAGCGATTCCGGCGGCATCCAGCAGCTGAGCGTCGATTGGCAACAGGAACGAGGAGAATGGCGACGAGAAGTCTGTGGCGCGGAAGCGGGACAGCAGGTACAGGTATCGATTGTACAGCTCGCTCTCCTTCTCCTGCATGAACTGGTCCACCTTGAGCACCTCTGATTCCAGTTGTGATAAGAAGTCGCTTGGTGTTGGGGTTGGTGTTTGAGTTTGAGTTTGAGTTTGTGGCTGTGGCTGGGCTTGTGCAGAGGAGGATGATGTTGTGCCTGTGGCTGTGATTGACTCAACCAAACTACGAGTCATCACTGGAGAGTATAATGATCGAATCCTTCGTTTGAGTCTCTGATATGGAATATAGTCATGATTCCAAACAGTGACTGTCGTCAAGTATTTGGAGAACTTCATGACTTATTGTTTGATTGAATGAATATTTATATGATTGAATTGAGAGATAATGAATGAATGAATGAGTGAATGAGTTAATGAATGAATGGATGTGAATAAGTGATTGTGGTTATGTTATAACTAGTGTGATTGGGTGATTGATGGAGTGAGTGAGTGATTGATCAAAGTGGGTAAATGAGTGAATGAATGAGTGAGTGAAGGGGTGTTTGAAGTTGACTCGACCACTCGTTATTATGATGTGGAAGAAGAATTGACTTCCTTAAGGGATATGTATTGACCCTGATATTATCTTTTAAGATCACACTAATAGCACTATCACTATCAACACACTCATGTTGGGAGATGATGGTGTACCTGGCAAGTCCTCCCTTTGACACCCTCGCCCAACAACACAGTTCCAAACAAACGTAACTTCGTTTCGTTTCTCCTTTTTGATTGAAATTTACTCATCGTGAACCCAAAAAAGGCCCACTTCCTTTGAACACTCTCGCCATCACACCATCACGTGCTAGTGGCAGTGGCACATGTACAGACTTGACAGGCTGGACAGATAGAGATAACAATGATGATAATGACTACCTCATTACTGATCAGAGGAGTCGTCGTAGACGCTGAGGAAAGAGATGAGGGACAGGGCATCAGAGTTGCTGTACTTCTTGTCAATGTGTCCAGTGGTGATGTTGACGTAGTAGATGGTGCTGGAGCTTACACTGTCGTGGCCAGGCGAGATGAAGTAGCCGTCTTGGATGACGGGTCCATTGCCAGAACACACCTCGGTCGAGTTGTTGATGGATGTGATCTCGCCAGAGGTAGGGTCGATGCGGACAAAGGCGCGCTCGGTACCAATGTACTTGGAGGTGGTGCCGTACAGCGCCTTGGACTCGGGGTCAAAGGCGATGTTCCAGAGGTTGGTGTCGGATGCGTGGTAGCCGGTGAACATGATGGCGTCGCTGACGTCGCCGGATTGGGTGTTGATCACCATCATGCCCTCCTGGGTGGTGGACGAGTCGTTGGTGAACTGCTTGAACACGATGAACATGGACGATGTGCTCTGATCGTATGTATACAGGCCGGTGTACTCGTACTCGCCCAACTTGAGCGATCCGATCTTCTTCTTGATCGAGCCCTTGCTCTGGTCCAACTCGACCACATCATACCATGATGGTACAATATCATTTGGTGCAATTCCAAACAGTGCGTCAATAGTGCTATCATAAGCCAATGCTTGGACATACATCTCAGAGCTATCCTGTTGATTGAATGAGTGTGAGTTTGTGATTGGGATAGTTCCAGTCCATGATTGATTGAATGACTTACGGGTGAGTAACCATTGATCACCAACTGGTTGGTAGTGAGGTCGATTCCGTACATGTAGTACTCGATGTTGTTGGTTAGCAGGGCAAAGTAGGTGCTTCCGGCAACACAGGTGACACCCCAGGAGAATCCCTCGTTGTTTAGTGTTGAGGCACCCTTGATCCTGGACACTACCTTGCCAGGCAATGGATTGGAGTCCACAGCGGATGGTGAGTATTTACGGATGGTCATCTCGGTCAGTCCATTCTCCTGTGCGAGGAATGTGAATGCCGATGTGGTCGAACACAATACCAAGGCAACAAGACACAATGTTGTAACAACTTGTCTATACATCTCTCTTTGATTGATTGATTGATTAAGTTAAGTTATGTGTTTGTTATTAATAACAACTTGATTGAATGATTGACCATGCTGCTTATTGTATTGTTTGTTAGTCCTGCTGTTGACAGTTGTTGCTATCTACAACAGCAACAAGCAACAACACTTTGAAATTGCTTTGAACTTATTCAGTTCAGTCAGTTCCAAGGCCAGTTCCGGCGCAAGCCAGACCTGCAATCCCAATGCGGGTGCACGATGTGGATCGTGGCCCTCAATCAATCGGATATTTGTTTGGCTTTGGTCCGCGCGTGAAGTATTCTCATGAGGTACTTCGCAACAAGCTGAAGAGCCAAAATATCTGAATGAGTTGGAGGGCTCGAATGAAGCGATATTGCGCAAGTGTAGATAGAGGTGTCATCATTTATGCCCATTACCCATTTGATCTTGTCATCAAATTGGAACGTTGTATGGGCCTATCCCTTTAACAATCTATCTCTATCTATCTATCTACAGATACTACAACATGAAAAGAAAGAGAAGTGTTGTGAATGAATGAGTGAATGAGGGTTGAGGGCGAGGGTTGAGGGCAGGGTTCAGGTCAAACCAAGACTAATCTCATGCATTCTATCATTCAACAAGTGATAAGCAACATCGATCAATGGTATGAATGAATGATATACATGATGAAAAGATATAGAATGAAGGATGATATGCTGACTGATGATGTTTAGGGCATTGAGAAGACGATCAAACAAGAGGGTGATCAAGATGAAGACTCTCCATCAAGTGGAAGCATGGTCAATGTGCACTATGTAGGCTCACTACTCAATGGTACAATCTTTGATAGCTCGCGTCAAAGAGGCAAGCCATTCCAATTCACTGTTGGTCAAGGTAGAGTTATCAATGGTATCTCTCGTTCATTCATTCATTCAATCAATCAAACGGTCAATCATTCATGCTAATACTACTACGACTTTAATGTAATGTAATCTAGGTTGGGAAGAAGCCATTCCCACAATGAAGCCTGGCGAGATAGCTACATTCACTATCACACCTGGTATGTTATTGTTGTTGTGTTGTTGGTGTTGTTGAAGACACGTGTCATTGGCTCTCGCTAACAACCTTGCCTTGCCTTTGATGTTGTTGCAACTTTAGACCTTGGCTATGGTGCCAAGAGCTTGCCTGGTATACCAGCCAACTCCACATTGGTATTCGAGATTGAGTTGATTGACTTCATGTAAATGTCATTACTCGCGATCGAATAAACTGTTCATCTTCATCCTTGTCGACTCAAGGATGGATGAGTGGACTGCACTATTCACATCCCTTGCTCGACCTTAGGTTGTTTGGATACTCCAACAGGTTCTTCTTGCCTCGTGGCGTTGATGGATTGGACTGTGTATGTGGCGTGGATGAATGGATCAGCTCCTCATACAATGTCGACTCCTTGATTGGCGTGCCATCTGGCATGATGTTAACGATCAACTGGGGATCATGCGAGTCATCATTATGGTCCACTACCACATCAATCTTGGTCGCTGCATCCTGGATCATCGTCATCTCTATCGCACCGACCTCATCCTTGTCTGTAGTAGCGCCTGCTGTCACCACACCAGTTGTTGTTGCGGTCTCTGTCGCAGTCTCTGACAACTCGAGTGCTAGCTCTGGCGTCAGGATATCGCGTGCATGTCTCTGGACGAGGAAGCGAAGACGCTGATTCTTCTCACGCAACAAGGAGTAGCAGCCAAGGACAACAACCAGGATGACGAGGAATAGGATGTAGTTGGTGTACATGCTCTGCGACTCGATGATGGCCAGGGGCAGGATGGCAAAGCTGATGGGCAGCAGAATGAGCATGGGCAGGAAGAACAGTTGTGACGCGCCCAATGTAAGCACGCGCATCACACCGCCAAAGTAGTAGAGACTGCCCTCCCACGACGTCACCGACTTGAACATGTAGCACTGCACGCCAATCAACACGGCAAAGGCCGCGAGCGACATCAGGTCGGCGCGGTACGGGTGCTTACGGCGCATGATCGAGAAGTACAGCAGTGATAGCGTGACGGGCACCATCACACAGATGCGCAGCAGCAGGAAGATGTAGAGAGTGCCTGGCTTTGCGTAGAGGTGGTCCTGCAGCACGTAGTAGATGGTGGTTGCCAGAGTGGCCATCACCAGTCCAAGCTCAATGATCGACTCGGATGCATAGTATCGCAGGAACTCTTCCTCAGTGTGTGGATCCTTGAAGCGCTGAGTGATTGTGTGCGTGGTCTTGTTGTAGTGGCGCTCAAAGATCGCGTATGTCTTTTGGGCTGGCAGGTGAGGGCACACCTGGATCAACTCAGTGAACAGCGCACGATTGATGATCTCGCATAATCGTGAACCAAAGGCAACGGCTACGAGGTAGACCAAGTATGAACCACCCTGTGACAACACAACATCAGTCGCATTGCTGTAGCCCTGTATCAGGCGGACCGTCACCAAGGCCACGATTCCAAATGTGCCCGTGATCGAGGCTCGCCAGAACTTGGCGGTAGGCAGTGCAAAGTTGATCCACAAGTATATCTGATATGTTGGTTCGTATGGAGGGTACTGGATTGGATGGAATTGGATTGTTTGGCGAGTGTGAGTGGCGAGCGTGTGGCGGATGCGTGGCGACGAGTGTGGCTACTCAGTCGTGAGCAGGAAGTACTTACAACATCATAATACCATATCCTTGTAATATTGTTGGTTAATAGCATTATCTGAAGATATACTACTTCTACGTATGATGTAGTACGTGGGAATGGAATGACTATACATGCGACGACAAAAGTGAGTGCCAGCTCCACTGTGTAGACCGCGTCTCTTGTGAACTCGTAGTTTCCATGCTTGAGGAATGTGAACACAGACATTGCAATCTCCATCAACAACGCTACCAACACCAATATCCTAACCTTCTTTGTACATATCATATTGAAGTATCTCTCGAACTCGCCCTCTAGACATGCGCGCGACAGTGTTAGTTTAGTTCGACTCGCCACTTCCTCGCCCTCGCTCAATCAATCAAACATACCTGTTACCAACTCATTGAGTATTGGATCTTGGGTCGAGATGGACATGTAGCGCCCGGTCATGTTGGACTTCTTTCGCTGGGCCACTAGGTATTGGCGAGTGCGACGCGCACTGGCTTTGGTGGAGGTGCGCGTGCATCCTTCCTCGAGGTCGGCCTCGGTTGGTTTGGCCAAATGTTTGAATACCAATGTGAATGGATTGATACGGCCACGTAGTGCACTTGGGAATGTTGGTACCAACTTCTCGGCATATGATCGCAGTCTTGTACTATTCTCCACAAATCCTGGAACTGGTATTTGGAATGCTCTCTTAGTTGTAGGGTGGTGACTTGTACTAAGTGTCCTGCTGCGTGGTTTAAACAAGCTGGTCCTCAGAGTATCCTGTTGTTGTTGTGGTTCTTCTTGTTTTTTGTCAACTTCCATGTCCTTGTCCACATCCATGGATGTTGGTTCAGTGGCAATTGGAGTAATTGTGATTATTGGATGATCGATGGACGCGTCCACCTTGGGCGAGTCATCAAGTGTTGATTCAGTCATTGTTATAGCATGGGGGATTGGTTTGGAGTGATTGATTGAGTATGTGATTGATTGAATGCGTGAGTTGGCAAGTGATTGATCGATTGATTGATTGGAGTATGAGTTGTCAAATGATCATTCATTCAGTCAGTCAGTCATCCAGACGTACAATAATAAAACAATAACATAACAAAGGATTGGACCAATCAGTCATTACCTCATCACGCTGAATGCAGCCCTTTCTGACAGCTGTCTCTTCGCAAATAACCAGCTTGAACCATCGCACCCCTTGCCAAGGTATTCACACAAACACCAAAGCTAGTTAGGGGAACCTCACTACAACCTTAGAGGGTTTCAAACAAGATTGGTTGGGTGTTTTGCGCCCCATGGTGCTCCAAAGAACCAAAACACAGCCCCCATCTTGTGTTGATCAGTGCGAAAATCAATCACCACAATTGATCAGTACAGTGTCAGGGCTCTGCAGAGGGGTTCTTTTAATCGAATTAGTCCATGTCCACCTTTGGATGCGAGCTGCTCCATCGATTGATTATTGAATGAATGAATAAACGAATGATTGCAGCCCACAACTTGTCTTTGCTTTGCACGTTGATCATTGTAGGCTGGTGCTGGCGATGATGTTTGTTTATGTACATTGTTGGCCATTGACTGAAAGAATGAAGATCAATAAGGAGTGGGCGCCGGGTTGGACGAAGATCACTGAATGGATGAATGAATGAATGCCCATCATGCATTGTTTGATCGATGACTACGCCAGATTGTCCTGTCCGTCTACAACTTCTGACGACTGACCACGACGACGACGATCTTGTTTGAGCCGATCTAAATATTGTCCAAGTAACTGTTTGTCGAATTGTGGCGAAAGGAGTGTTGAGTAGAACTCGTCTACAGTCCCCAGGGCCTGGCCGCCCGCCAGGCCAGTGGCAGCCAGCGCCACCAGTTCGTCCATCTGCTGCTTGGTCGTCCATTTCAGACTGTGCGTCGGCTTGAGCTGGATGTTTAGGTTATGGTACAGGTAGATCTCGCCAAAGAACGTGACGTAAACAAAGCAGGGCGTGCTGGCGGCGCCACGACACATTGTGTAGTTGCCAGTGGTAAAGGCGCAGACGCGGTCGCCAAACTTGAACGAGACGATGTTGCGCTCGCTGTCCACCACCACGGTCAAGCCATCCCAGCCACATGCCACTATGTAGTCGTTGCCGTGGGTGTCACGCGACAGGGGCGCGGCATAGAGTGCGACCAGCTGGCCGCTGCCCATCTCCTCGATCTCCATCTTCCACACGATGCCCTTGCCGACACGCTTCAGCTTGAGCACGCCGTCCAACGTGGCCGTCGCGATGATGGAGGCAGTATCGGAATCGTCGATGCGCTCCTCCACGCCATCCTCGTTGACCAAGCAAGTGCCGGCGCGCAGATTGAGCGGCGCGCTAATGTTGGTGATGATGTCTGTCTTGCGCTTCCTCAGGTGGTCGATCGATATGAATGTCTCGTTGTTGGACATGATCTCGCCCGCGCCGCCAGTTGAATTGGAGAAGTCGCTGCCAATGCCCATGCCCATGCCCATACCCGCGGACGAGTGCGAGCCAGCCATGTAGGGCGGGGAGTATGACGATGACATGATGTTGGGGTGGGTCGATGATCGCTCCTCCTTGTACAGCTGTCCCTTGTTGTCCAGTATGATGTAGTTGGTGCCCTCGCACAGTCCCACGATCAATATCTCGTTGCCGCCCGACTCCTTGGCCATCACGAGCGTGCCAATCTGTCCGGGCAGTTGCCACTTGTTCTTGCAAACCAATGTCCACTCCTTCTGATCGCCAGCGCCGCTGCCGTCCTCCATGATCATCTGCTGTTGTTGCTGCTGCTGCGACTGCTTCTGCAGACTGAATGAGTAGAGCGTGTGATCGTATGTGCCAATGACCAGCTCATTCTTTCCATCATTGTCCACGTCGCCAATGAGTATTGCCGAGGCGTTTGGTGGCAGTCGCTGTGAGAGCATTGGTACCAAGTGTTCGGATGTTGTTGTTTGATCGACTCCATTAGCAGCAACATTATATATATTACATATTCCCTCTGATGATATCACTACCAACAAGTTCTATATATGTTTGATTGAGTTGATTAGGTCTTGTGCTCGCTTCACCTTTTCCTCCATCTCTCACTCACTCCCTCACTCCTCCTCGCTCTCGTTCGCACGCTCATTCATACCCTGTGACTATCTAACAGGTCACCAACTGCTACACAAGTGATCTAGAATGATTGAGTGATGATGTTAACATTCGAATGAACGACCCTTATGTCTCGCATACATACTGAACCAATGTTGTTGGCAACCTTCCAAGGATGCTTATCAATGCCCTTGAATATAGTGAGGTTGCCTTCAAGACTACCAACGATCAGTTCATTATCCTATTATACATGGGTACTTGAAAGTTAATCAATGATCATTGTTAAGTCATCGTGTTAGACTTGACTTACACCATCATTGTCAACATCGGCTAGAGTGATCGCACGTCTAAACACGTTGCCTTTCCAATTGAACACTATTCTATCTACAAGTGATATATGTCTCATTGTTGTTGAGTTCTCGAATGTATGATTGAATGATTGATCGTTCAACCGTTTCTTCAACACTCAAAGACCTTGAACAACAACCAACCCATCTTCCTTCATCGATCTTTGCATTTGTGTTTGGCGCGCGAAGTTGTTACCACACTGCCAACCAACACAGTCTCCACAAGTACTACCACACCGCCAGCTATCCATTACCTTGACAATACCATGTATCTAGTCTATGACAACTACTTCATGTTCATTTCATACTTATACATATATACATATACTTAAATATAAAGTAGTAAACATGGATAAATCAAACAACAAGTCTGGATGTTTCTTCAAAGAGATAGAGGCACTAAAGTATCAACATCATAGTGGAGGTCATGGAGATGTCAGCACTACTGTAACCACTCTATTGTCAACTCCACGTGGAGGTAGTAGCAATGTCACGGTCCATCCTCAGACACAGACTCAGTCCACAGATCCTGAACAGCATGATGATGTTCAATTGTTAAAGAATAGAATAGAACAGTTGGAAAAGATGATTGGAGTGCAGGTGGAGGAGAGCCAAGCACTGAGGCGAGACAAGGTTGAAGCAAAGAATGACAATGACAAGATGATCAAGGTGCTGGAGAATAGTTTGGCATCAAAGGAGGACGAGTTACAAGGATTGAGAACTCTGGCGCAACAACTATCTGCATCCGAATCATCAACAATTGAGCTCAAACAACAACTTCAAGTTAAGTCGGATCGTATCACATTGCTACAAGAGCAACTGGATGAACTTGGACAAGAGAGAAATAGCCTGGAGGACGATGCCAACATTACACAACAACAATTGGACAAGTTCAGAGCTGATATATCCACGTGCAAGACTCTGGCAACAGAGATGATCAACCAACTCAATCGTTTGACAATCGAGAACGAAGAGTTACAACAACAGTGCTCGTTAGACGAGCGCAACGTCCAAGCCTACAGAGCCAAGATCGACAACTTTATGGAGTTGTGGAGTCAACAAGACCAGCTGTGGCGTCAATTGCTTGGTAGTCCTGGTGGACTGCCCAGACAGTATGCCTCGACATCCGCCCCCGTCTCGCCAAACCCATCCAACACCTCCTTCTCCAAGTCTAGAACACCTGTCAAAATAGTCAACTCGCCACTCAGTATTAAAGAGTACCTGTAGCGCAACGTTATCTGGTTATTGGTGATTCATGGATGGGTCCACATGTCGTCAAGTTGACCACCATCCAAAGGGTATCTTTATTGATCCAATGTCCAAGCAGTAGTCCTCGCCACAAGTTACAAACTTGAGTACGATGGTGTTCCAGTTACCTTGGACTTGATGAATAATGCTCCATCCTATATTGATTGAATCAATGTTATGTTAGTCATCAATCCATGTCCATCCAATCGGATCAATCAATCCAATCAATCATACCTTTATCAAGTTTCCAAACTCGACCCAACCATCGTGGTTGGGCATCGCCTGAGCATTCAAGGGCATGCCTCTCTGCTTGACATTGAATATCAGTCCTGCAACAATATATACAACTGAAGCCGAGCACACACTAGGATGGATGGATGGGAGCGATGTTAGACAAGGATGGGTGGGTCCATGGACTCTTGGCTTGAACTTACATTATGATGAAGATCCATCCTCCACCAATACCGGGTTTCTTGTAGCTGGAAGGTGTGGCACAGTTGCTGGGGAGACGCACGGAGTTGGGGTCGCGAGGTCCGGATGGCAGTGGCGCCGGCTTGTAAAGGATGGACAGGGGAACGGTGTTCTGCTGTGAGATTAGCGTGAGGTTGTAGTAATCATTGTTATAATGATAGTAGAACTCGCCAGAGAATAGATTGACCAGGTTCTGGATGATCTCGACTGCGGTCTCATTGGGCATGAACACCATCTTCTCGTAGAAGTTCATGATCTGGCCCCATGTGGCCGGGTCGTTGATGTTGTTGACAATGACGGGTGGCTGCACCACCAGCAGTGTGATGAAGTCGCGAGGTGGTGGCGAGGTTGGCGCCAGGGTGAATGTGCCGCCAAGGTTGTAGAGCGCGGTGAATGAGTTCCAGGCAAAGTCATCACATGTGCTGCTACCCATGTACAGTTCGCCAGTGTTATAGTCGCGAACATCATATAGGTTGTAATAATAGTTGGTCACATTGTATCCTTCCATCCAACAAATATAACTAAGGAATTGAGCACCAGTGATGGACATCACATATTGTTGACTCGTTGACCAGTACGTTCCATTGAACTCATTATCAAACTCGATGATGCCCAGGTTACCCCAACTGATCGTTTCATCAGTCTGATTAACACTTGGAAATATGGCATTCAAGATCTGAGGATACGCCACATATTGGGCTGTATAATTCTCGTTGGATTCACTATTATGATTGATGTGATTAAGTGATTGTGGGGTGGGGTGGGGTGGAACGATTCCATGTGATTGGGTGGAGTTGGTCAGTCATGTGCTCACCCGATCAATCAATCAAATATAACATACGTAGCATAGAAGTATAATCCAGAATGATATGCCTTGAGATTACCAAGCAAACTACCAAATTGAGCCTTCATCAGTGGGGCCTCAACGTAGAACACCTCTATGTGTTCATTTAAGTTATATGCATTGGTCAATGTTGTTGTTGCCAACATCAACACCAAGACAACAGCAAACATCAAGCTTTGTACCTGCATCTCTTTATATATATTTAATGAATGGGTATTGTATGAATGAACGAATTATAGAGCGAGAAGTTGCGATTACTTTGATCAATCATGAGGCAAACGGTCAAAGCGATGCACAATGCGAACAACAAGACCTCTTGTTGTACAATGCGCGAAACAAAATATCTTTTCCCCAATTATGGGGAGGTACCTAATAGGCTTGTAAAGTCACAACTACAATCAAAAAAGGCGCAGATCTAACCCCAACACTGATCATGATCAAAAAAATGGTGTTGACCAATCACAAGTGTGTGGGATAGTCCCATCATGTACCAGTCCAATCAATCGAGTTAGTTCATTTGAGCTCTACCCCTGTTCTTGGGCAACTTCTGGGTCTCTATGATGTCCTTCTCCTTGTAGAAGTGCGGGGCTATCTCTACAAGCCATGATGGCTGGATCTCGATGACTTGACGCATGAACTCTTTGGTCGTCTCGACCAACTCATGGTAGATGACCCATTTGGGTGCGTTCTGGAATAGACACGAGGATGGATGTATCTGCACGGTCTGATGATGCTTGGTCGTTCGGTATTGTCCACTCTTTTCCAGTTTGGCCGTGTGATAGAAGAAGCCTGCGGCGATTGACTTGCGGATGGAGTCAGTGTCGTCGGGGTTCGACTCGACCTGGATCTCGACTCGCTCCATCAGGCTTTCCAGCTGCTCGCGCACATCCTGTGCTCGCTTCATCGATCGGTGTTGGATAAAGTTCTCAAAGCACCACTGTATTGAGAAGCCAGACTCGCGCCATTGGTTCCAAACGTTGAGCAGTGTCAAGTGGTCGCCCTGTGGATGGTGGAAGTTCTTCCTCGCAGCGTCCGCCGCAAATGCCTTGTCTTTAGGTCGATAGAATATAGTATTATTTACAGATAGCATTGCACAAATGCTGAGTATCTAATGTGTTTGATTGATTGGAGTGCGTTAGTAATTGATTGATTGAGATTGAGCGGGTGATCGAGTGATCCCAGACATACCTCTTCGGTGACTTTATACTTCTCCGAGGCGATGACCATCTTGGAGAGCTGGGGGTCCAGTGGGAACTCGGCCATTCGTCGGCCAAGTTTGGTGAGTTGTCCACGGTCGTTGAGCGCGCCCAGCGCGTAGAGTTGCTCGAGCGCCTTGATCAGGGTCTCGGCAGGGGGCGGATCCATGAAGTCAAAGTGTATCAGGTCGTTGATGCCCATGCTCTTTAGCATCAGCACAACATTGCCAAGGTTCGTTCGTTGTATCTCTGGAATGGTATTCTCGTCCAACTCGTTCTCAAAGGCCCATGCTGTGAAGAGACGGAAACACTTGCCTGGCGCCACACGGCCCGCACGACCCTTGCGCTGATTGGCCGAAGCCTTGGACACGGGCGTCACCACCAGGGACTCCATTCCAGTGCGCGGGTTATAGTTCTTTTGCTTGCAAAAGCCTGGATCAATGACGTAGATGATGCCATCAATGGTTAGTGAGGTCTCGGCAATGTTTGTGGCCAGGACGACCTTGCGCGCATTGGGTGGCGTCGGCTCAAAGATCTTGGCCTGGAGGTCGGTGGGCAATGTGGAGTAGATTCGCGTGATGATCAGCTCCTTGATCTTGGAGCCCAGGCCTCGTGTGCGCTGCATCAGTATCTCTGCTGCGGCGTCCACTTCCTCCTGACCCGTGAGGAAGACCAAGATGTCACCCAATGGTTCTGTGACGTGAATCTGGAGCACTGTAACGATGGTGGCGTCCAAGTAGTCTGCCTCAGGCGCTTGTGTATAATGAGTGGCCACCTCGTACCTGCGGCCAGGAATGTAAAAGGTTGGCGCGTCGTCAAAGTACGCAGAGAATTTCTCGGCATCCAGTGTGGCCGACGAGATGAGCAGTTTGAGGTCGGGTCGGAAGCGCGCAACATCCTTTACCAGGCCAAACAGGATGTCAGTGTGCAGGGTCCTCTCGTGCGCCTCGTCAATGATCAGTACACTGTAGTCTGCCAGATCAGGCTTGGTCAGGAACTCGCGGACCAGCATACCATCAGTCATGTACTGCAGGATGGTCTTCTGGCTAGTGCAGTCTTCGAAACGGATTGAGTAGCCAACTTCATTGCCAAGCTTGCAGCCCATCTCTTCGGCGACACGAGCCGCCACACTCATAGCGGCGACACGACGTGGTTGTGTGCAGCCGATCTTGCCGCGTTTCGTGTAGCCCTCCTCGTGCAGGTACTGCGGAATCTGCGTGGTCTTGCCCGAGCCCGTCTCACCGACGATGATCAGGATCTGGTGGTCGCGCACGGCGTCCAGCAGCTGCTGGCGGTACGGGAACATTGGCAGCGACTTTCGCGTCTCCTGTATCGACATGGCCTTGGCCTGTTTGAGGTCGTCGCCAACCTGCATCGTCTCGACCGCCTCGTCCTTCTTGCCAGTGATCAGCTGCTCCTTGATGAATGTGATCTGGTCCTCAAACACGTATTCGTACTCGTCTCCAGCCTGTGGGCCGTGCGTCTGTCCTGCCTCCTGCGCCGCCATGAGCATTCTGTTGCGCTCCCACTCGCGTTGCTCCGGGTTGAATGACATCTGTTCCTCTTTCTTGTTTGCACCGCCGCGATCAAAGTGAGGTTTGAGGAGGTCGGCATGCTGTTGGCGTCGGGACTTGGCGTCGTCATTGGTGGACGACGGCAGTCGGTAGTAGTCGTCCTCGACCACGTCGTTGATGCGCTGGCTGGCCAGCTCGTACAGTCGCTTCTTCTTTTGGTACTCGCGCACCTCATCCGCCGAGAGCTTGGCGCTCTTGAACAGCTCCTCCTCGTCGTCCAGCTCGCGCTTCAGCAGAACCAGTCGCTTCTGCTCCTCGCCCACCAAGAACTTTCGTCTTGACAGAACTCTGTCCTTGTCCAATGAGTCCTCATCGCCACTCTTCTTCTTCCTCCTGTCCGACTCGCGCTCCTGGTCCTTGCCTCCCTTATCCTGTGCCAACTTCTTTGTCTTGTCCTCATCACGTTTCTTCAATCTCAGATTGAACTCTGCTATCTCTCTTTGTTCGCGTGCGTATTCATCCTCATCGTCCTCTGGTTCTTGTTCTTGTTCTTGCTCGGCGGCCATTGCTTGTTGTTGTTGTTGTCTTCTCTTGTCCTCTCCTGTGACAATGACAGTATCATCATTGTCCCATCCATCCTTGTCTGTCTTTCTAACATTCTTTGTTGTTGTCGTTGTTGATGTTGATGTTGTTGTCGTGGTCTCTTTGTCCTTGCCCTCCCTCAACCTCTCCTTCTCCCTCTCCTTCTCCTTCTTCCTCTCCTTCTTTCGTCTCCTTCTCTCTTCTTTATCGCTGTCATCTTGGTCGTCATCATCATTGATATCCTTGATTAGTTGATATGATGCATTCTTCTTTAACAAGTCCACTTTCTCTTTATCACGTTGTCTTGATGATGTTGCATTTGTTGCACTTGATGAACTTGATGATGATGATGAGACACCAGTCTTTGATGGTAGTCTATCTATTAGACCTTTGGCAAATGCTTGTGTCTTGGCACCTGATGGGAAGTCATTATCTTGTAATGACTGTACCAATTTATCGACTGATCCAGCCTTCTTTGCCATGGCCATCACATAGTCGACCAAAGTCTTCTCTGTATATCCCAATATATCACTTATATTATCCGATACCCATATCTTATCAGACATCTCTTCTCTCTCTATCTATATTACTATGTATTTTAGTTAGATTGAATGAATGCAACTTGTGTCCTTGTCTAAGAATGCACTTCACACTTGTTCGCGCGAACAATGCATTGTGGAAACTTTGTTTGAATGAGCTCAACTTCATTCTCTGTTCATATTCAATCAATCAATCAACTTACATTCATACATGCAATGACATACATGTACATATAATATTTACATATACGACAATGAATAATCCAGAACTATCAGCAGAGATCACAGGACTTGTGACAAAGGCTTTACAACTTGATATGCGTAATAACAAGTTAGGTCTACGTATTATGAATGAAGCCTATGCATCAAAGTCATTAGATATATTTAACGAGAGTATGTACGTTATGTTGTTGTTATTGTTGTTGTGATCATTCATTCAATCAATCAATCGATCAATCATTGACAACATGCTAACATTGATACCTCACCTCAACTTGAATGAATGTGTAGAATGCTTGGAATATGGAATGAAGGATAATATAGTGAATAAGGAGATATATAATAAGGTACAGAATGTAAAGATGTATCAGAATGAACAACAGGGACAAGGACAACAGAGGAGTACATTGAACTTTAAACAACAACAACTAGATGGTGATTCACATACTGTCACTGATGTGGCAGTGGGAGCAGATGGACTCGTATTACAAGGAGGACTTAATAAGAAGCCAGGTGAAGGTGGTCACACATTCGCTGTGCCTCAGGCACGCGCATCAGTATTGGGTCTGGACAAGCTGGCGATGGAGAAACGCATTGAGCGTGAGGCAAAGGAGCGTGAGAACGCACTAAGACTACAACAACAACAACAAGATGATGATAATGGCAATGGCAATGACAAGGACAACAATGGAGACTCGAATACATCATTCCACAAGGTCAAGAAACATTATAGAGAGATACATGCTCAGACACCAACACACTCTGGTGGAGTCAATCGTGATGCGTTGGACAGGATTGAGGAGCGCAACAGAGACCGAGATAGAGACCGTGACAGACGTGGCATCACATACTCATCACGTGACAACAACAACTACCATCGCAATGATGATCGACGAGATAACAACAGAGATTGGGATCGTGATCGTGATCGTGATCGCAACGACCGCGAACGCGACCACAATGACCGCGACCGCAACGACCGTGATCGTGATAGATACAGAGACAATAGAGAACAGAGTGAGAGGAGTAGACCAAGAGATGATCGTGGTGGATACACGCCAAGCAGGAGGAATGAGTCATCATCCTCATCAACACCTTATAGAGATGGCCGCAACGATAGAGATGGCAGTGTGAGGAGAGATGGCGGAAGGAATGACTCCAGTCGCCAGTTTGACACCCCTTCAAGGCGCGAACATGACACGCCTTCAAGAAGAGGCGGCGGGGACTATCCCAACAACAACAACACAAACCCCAATGCAACTCCTCAGCGACATGGAGGCGTCCACAGAGACAGCAGCTCCAAGCCATATCCTCGATCAAAATATGAGACCCCACAACGACGAGGTCAGAATGATGATGACCGCGATGACTTCAAGGGCACTGGCGGTGTCCAAGACAACAGCAACAGACGAAAGTATGACGAGGATGATGAGGAGTTTGATCGTGACTACTATGACGCAGACGAGGGCGAGGGCGCAGTGCACGACCAGAGGGACGGCGGTCCATTCCTCGGCGACGAAGCCAAGTTCAAAAAGATGGAGGAGGAGATGCAGAAGCGACAGTCGCGACGAATGAGCACCAAAGCCAAGCAGAAGAACGAGGACAACTCTCGATGGGAGGCCAATCGAATGATGCAATCGGGTATCATGGTGCAGAAGGAACTCGACCTGGACTTCACCGAGGAGGAAGAGGACCGTATCAACTTGATCGTGTCCAACTCGGTGCCCAAGTTCCTTGAGGGTACAGCTGCAGCTGCCGCCTCGTCCCAGCGCGCGGTCATGACCGTGAAGGACGCCACCTCGGACTTGGCCATCATCTCAAAGAAGGGCAGCATATTGCTGCGCGACTACCGCGACAAGAAGGACAGGATCAAAGGTCAGAAGAAGGTGTGGGAGCTGGGCGGCACTGCCCTTGGCAACATCATGGGCATGAAGAAGGAGAGCGATGACGACAACCCCGAGATCAAACAAGGCGAGGCAGAAGTCGTCGACGACAAGACGGGCGACGTGGTCAACTACAAGAGCAACTCGCAGTATGCCTCTCACTTGAAGAAGGCTGAGGCTACCAGCGAGTTTGGCCGCACCAAAACAATCAAGCAGCAGCGCGAGTACCTCCCCGTCTATGGCTGCCGCAATGAGCTGATGCGAATCATCGCTGAGAACAACGTGGTAATCATTGTGGGAGAGACTGGCTCGGGCAAGACCACGCAGCTCACCCAATACCTGTACGAGGAGGGCTACGCCGCCTTTGGCAAGATTGGCTGCACGCAGCCCCGTCGTGTCGCTGCCATGTCCGTGGCGAAGCGTGTGGCTGAAGAGATGGGCGTGACTCTGGGCGAGCAGGTCGGATACGCGATCCGTTTCGAAGACTGCACGACCAAGGACACGGCCATCAAATACATGACGGACGGTGTGCTGCTCAAGGAGTCTCTGAACGACGCCAACCTGGACAAGTACTCAGCAATAATCATGGACGAGGCGCACGAGCGCTCGCTCAACACTGACGTGCTGTTTGGAATCCTACGCAAGGTGCTGACGCGTCGCCATGACCTCAAACTGATCGTCACGTCGGCAACAATGGACGCCAAGAAGTTCGCCATGTTCTTTGGCGACGTTCCCATCTTCAACATCCCTGGTCGAACTTTCCCCGTCGATGTACTGTGGAGCAAGACGCCGTGCGAGGACTTTGTCGACGCTGCCGTCAAGCAGGCGCTGTCCATCCACGTCACACATCCTGAAGGTGACATCCTTATCTTTATGACCGGTCAAGAGGACATTGAGTGTACATGCGCCACAATAGAGGAGCGCATGAAGCAGTTGGGCACGGACGCACCGCCCCTACTGCTACTGCCCATCTACTCTCAGCTGCCGTCCGACCTACAGGCCAAGATCTTTGACGCCGCCGAGAAGGGCACACGCAAGTGCATCGTCGCCACCAACATTGCCGAGACCAGTTTGACTGTGGATGGCATCAAGTACGTGATCGACACAGGCTACAGTAAGCTCAAGGTGTACAATCCACGTGTTGGTATGGACGCGCTCCAAGTGACGCCCATCAGCAAGGCCAACGCCAACCAGCGATCGGGTCGCGCTGGACGTACCGGACCAGGTCGCGCGTACCGCATGTACACAGAGTCTGCTTTCAAGAATGAGATGCTGGACAACAACATACCCGAGATCCAGCGTACCAACTTGGGCAACGTCGTGCTCAATCTAAAGTCGATCGGTGTGAAGGACTTGCTGGACTTTGACTTCATGGACCCGCCACCTGCGGACAACATCCTCAATTCAATGTTCCAGCTTTGGGTGCTTGGCGCCCTGGCCGACGACGGCGGCATCACCTCGCTTGGCCGCAAGATGGTCGAGTTCCCACTCGACCCGCCTCTCTCCAAGATGGTCCTGTTCTCCGTGACCAAGGGCTGCGCACAAGAGATCGTCACAATCGTCTCGATGCTGTCCATCCCCACCGTGTTCTTCAGGCCCAAGGGTGCCGAGGAGGAGAGTGACGCTGCACGCGAGAAGTTCTTTGTGCCCGAGAGTGACCATCTCACCCTGCTGCACGTCTATCAACAGTGGAAGATCAACAACTATAGCGCCCAATGGTGCAACGAGCACTTTATACATGTGAAGGCGATGAGAAAGGTGCGCGAGGTGCGTGGCCAGTTGATGGAGATCATGGAGACCCAGAAGCTGCCAGTGGAGTCCTGTGGTACCGACTGGGACGTGGTGCGCAAGGCCATCTGTTCATCATACTTCCACCACTCAGCCAAGATCAAGGGCATTGGCGAGTACGTCAACATGAGAACTGGCATGCCGTGCTTCCTGCATCCAACCAGCGCGCTCTATGGTCTGGGCTACGCACCCGACTACATTGTCTACCACGAGCTCGTGATGACCACCAAGGAGTACATGCAGATTGTGACGGCCGTCGACCCCAAGTGGCTGGCCGAGCTAGGTCCCATGTTCTTTACAATCAAAGAGTCATTCAAACAGCGTGCCGCCAGGAAGAAGAGACAGAAAGAGATGGGTGAGGGAGGCGAAGACGACGAAGAAGACGATGATGATGAAGCGGAACAAAGTGACGATACTGATCAACTTGAGAAGTTGGTGTCTGGAAAGCCTACACAACAGAGAAGATCATCCAAGTATCAACGATTGACATTCGAGGAGCAAAAGACGACGCCCAAGGCTGCCGCACCCATAGCGATGCCAGGAAGCGTACGTGGCAACACACCTGGCGGGGCAACACCTCGCAGGACGCCATCCAGATTTGGCCTGTAATGTAATAAAAGTTCTCAAGTTATACTCTTGTCTTGTCCTGGACCAAACCAAGTAACAACACAACACGACAACATTCGCAATACGCGGGTTACCATAAAGAGTTGACTTTCGTGTAATCATGTGTTAATGATTGTTTGATTGATTGAATGATTGAATGATTGGTCAAGTGGATATTTTGTTGTTGTTCCCATTTCTATGAGTAAGTTGGTCTTTGTCTCGTGTCACTTCAAGTAAAGGAGTACTGATCATTAAAGAAGATTCCTCACTGTTTTCATCAACCCCGATTCTTTCCAACCCACGCCCGACAAACACACCCAACCCCATCACGCTCAATCACTTCACTACTCCACATCACAAGTGGAAGGGTCGGGGCTGTGCCCAACCAAGCCAACTTCCGTCATTTGCTTGATCTGTCATCGATGAAATATTATATTCATACCCATACAAAGGTATGAATTGGTTACCCCCGTTCCATTCACTCGCTCGTTGTATCATCATCAACAACATTTATATTAATGTGATCATAGAGGCCACCATTATGTGTGTTTGTGGGCCTTTCTGAAGGCCAGTTTGGTGAATGGTAACATGTGGACCCCCTTCTTATTTGATTGATTGTTAGAGTATGTGTGTGTATAGGTGTTGTGTGTACCTTATGAGTGTGGCTTGATGATCAATCAAGTATTGAGGACTCAAGGCATCATCAACTTACATCACTTGGAAAGTGTTCACATCCTGTTCTACTTTAGATGTAATACATCAACAACTGTTGTAATAACAACAACAAATATAATTTATTAATCACTCAATCACTCTATCACTCCATCAATCACTAAATCAATCAATCAGTGGAACTATACCAATCACTCAATTAATTAATCAAAAATGATGAAATTACACAAGACTGTTGTGATGGATTCTGACTCGGACAACTCTGGAAACGAGGACGAATCAATCCACAAGTTAATGTGGTATTATGATCATCCAATCACTCTTACATTGGTTCCACGAACTATTACACATTTGGTATTCGGCACCAAGTTCAACCAGGTGTTAACACCTGATTCACTACCAACTGCACTCATACATCTTACTTTTGGTCGAGACTTTAATCAAACATTATCGGGTGGTATCATGCCACTCACTCTCATCACATTGCGCTTTGGTCGAGATTATAATCAACCATTGACACCTAGTGTCCTGCCAGGCTCTCTCCAAAAGTTGACGTTTGGAGAGCGCTTCAACCAGATACTGGCCCCTGGATCTCTGCCTCACTCCATCAAGTTCCTTGTCTTTGGGGAGCACTTCACACGAGAGTTCAAGGCTGGTGCGCTACCAACATCGCTGTACTTCCTCAGGCTCAACAGACGCCAGGAATTCAAGAACATCCGCGTGACTAAAGGTACATACTCCACGATCATTTTGGACCACATGGTGGAGGCCGATGAGTCTGGCGGCGAGTTCAAGTCCATCAAGGTGTCCAACATTTCATCGCGTCACTGTTTGTGCATTGTCCAGCACGAAGCCTTCTCGCCAGCGGCCAACCAGGTACTAGTCCTCAAGCCCGAGGGCTTTGAGCTGCTCAAAGATGATAGATGCACACTCACAGTGTTTGAGAGATGTTCCAATGGAGATTATAAACAGATTGTTGGCAATGTCAATCTACAACAAGGTTCAAGATTCAAGATCATACAGTACCAATTGATACATGGTGGTGATAAGGTCTATGGTGCCACTGTTACACGTCAACAGGCCTCATCTCCAGAGTCGCCCAGACCACAAGGCTTCAACACTGTACACATCAACAATCAACGTTACTATGTCGTGAAGAAGTATACCGAGTCGGACCCATCATCTAGTACACCTGTCAATACATCCGGCCAGACCTACCTTCTCATGAAGGACGATGACACCAAGGTGTTGGTATGTACCATTGATAAACCTTGGAATAATTCCAACCTCACTCATTCAATCAATCAATGACATGTAGATACTGTGCAGGGAGATCAATTATAGCAATACAAGTAGCAAGAGATATAAGAGGATAATGAGTGAGATCAAGGTGATGGATTGCTTGAAGGGACAAGGAGAGTTTGTCGACTTTTACACATACTATGATAACAAGGATACTCAAACCATTCAGATACTCGAGGAGTATTGTGATGGAGGTAGTCTCCAAGACAAGATAGACCAGATTGAGAGATTGTAAGTTAGACCAACTCATTCATTCAATAACTCAATCACTCACTCAAACATTCAATAACATTAGGAATAGAAGAGAGGATATTCCACATTACATCAAGGAGGGAGAGATATGGACATACTTGACAACGATGTTGAATATGTTGAGGATAATGGAACAGAATGGAATTGCTCACAGAGATATCAAACCCTCAAACTTGTATATAAAGGGTGACCTGGGTATCAAGCTAGGTGGATTTGGTTTGGCAACAATAGTCACCAGGAAGATATAATGATGACCAGGAGAATGATGATAACTCCGATGAGGACTCCAACAACCATGATGGACAATCATCCTCCAAGGATACAAGTGATGATGAAGATAACATTGATTATATTGCAATGGTAAGTTATGAACTTGACTTGACCAACAAAGAGGGAGTATACTAACAACCGGATGTAGTTGAACCAAGAGATTGAAGGACCAACAGCACTGGATGGACACATGAACACTTTCGATATGAACTCACTCGGCCAAACAATCAAGCAACTACTACTTTGGTAACTATCCACCTGAATCAATCGTTCTCCCCGACCCTGGCCCTGACATTGACACTTATTCAATCAATCATTGATAGCCATCCAGATGACATCCGAGCAAATGAACTGAGCGATAACAACTTTGTGATGTCACCAGAGAGGTATTCAAGTGAGTTGAGGGAGTTTGTAAAGTTGTTGTTGGCATCAAAGAAAGGTGATCATTATAAGTTGTTAAAGATGTTGGATTACCCTTTGGTACCTTCAATGGAGGACCGTGTCCACGCATGGCGACTAAAGGACTATTTCAACCATCCAACCATCCATTTCACATTGCCAAAAGGAACATGGAGCTTTGAGTTTGGTCAACAGTTCAATCAACCACTCCCTGAAGACTTCCTCCCAGCATCCCTCGAGTGTTTGACGTTTGGCGAGTGCTTCAACCAGGCGATACAGTATGGTGAGCTGCCTCCATCCATCACTGAACTCAAGTTTGGCCGTCAGTTCAACCAGCCACTCACTCCAGGTGTGCTTCCTGACTCGTTGACATCACTCACCTTTGACTGGAACTTCAATCAACCATTCATCAATGGTGCGCTGCCCTATGGCCTCACCAGCCTTGTGTTGGGCGACCTCTTCAACCAGGCCATCGTGGCCTGTAGCCTGCCGCCCTGCCTCGCCACACTTCGATTTGGTTCAAAGTTCAATCAGATTGTGTTGCCAGACACCCTGCCTGAGAGCCTTACATCTCTGACCTTTGGGCTCAACTTCAATCAATGTCTATCGCAACCTGGTGTGCTGCCACTCTCCTTGACACATCTCAGTCTCGATGAGTACTACGATCATCCATTCTCACAGCCTGGTGCGCTACCCGAGTCTTTGCGCACGCTCCACCTACGCACAACCTACAAGCACCAGTCCGACCTGGCAGTGCCGCCACACTGCATGATTGAGTACAGTTGATGCCGATGATGATCGTTGTGTTTGTGTACCAATCTATCTATCAATCCTATGTATCCTTTTTATGCTGAACATTCAGATCGTTGGTGATGGCCTCGATCGAGTCCAATCGCTCCATCAGTGTTGGATGCGAGTAGTAATAGAGCGAGAAATAAATATCTGGCTTGATGTATCTGCCCTTGCCATGCATGGAGAGCAGTGCGTTCTTCATGTCCAATCCGTTGCCCAGTGCGTAGCGGTCGGCCGCATACTCAAACTCTCGGCGTATTAGGTTGGTGACGAATCGCAACAAGTTTGCAAACGTGCTGTACAGGTAGGAGAACAGCACCAGGCCGACTGTCACGTCGACCTTGGGGAAGCCAAACGAGCTATAAAACATGTCCAAGTTGACCACCCTTGAGAACAAGAATATGAAGTTGCCCAAGAACATCAATTGAACAAATAGATGTTTCCAAGAGTCTGATTGTCGGGTGGGCGGGCGAGGGTATGAGGTTAGTCCACGTGCCAGTCCAATCCAGTCCATCGCGTCGCGCGTGCACGAATGATTGATACTCACGCTTGTATCGGTAGTGACCTATCTCGTGGCCTATGATGGCCAGGATCTCTTGGGTGGTGAGTTGCTTGAGGAGCGTGTCGTAGAGCACGATGCTGTTGTTCCAGAAGCCAAGGAGGAAGGCATTGGAATGAGAGACTCGCTTCGATCCATCCATTGTGTATATTTGTTTGACGGGGAATGATAACTTCTTTGATAGATTGACAATCTCGTCGCGTAGTTCGCCCTGTCCAACAACTGCAAAGCTATTGAACATTATGGCGAATGTCGGGTACATATCCGAGAAGAACAATGATACTGTTGATGCAAAGATTATAATATCTGTTTGATGATTGAATGAATGAATGAGTGCCAGTCAGAGTTAGTGATTGAGTGATTGATTGATTGAGTTATGGAATAGTTCCAGTTATTGAGTGTTTGAGCGATTGAGTGATTGAGTGTTTGAGCGAAGGTTTGTTTGAATGATTGATTGGAATAGCTCCATTGATTATGGAATAGCTCCAGTGATTGGGTGATTGAGCGATTGGAATAGTTCAATCATCCAACGAATGAATGAATGAATGATGGACGACGTGAACGATCACATACATAACCATTGATAGGGGAATTGCCAAGTGAATAGAGCAATGGTGAAAGCCAGGAGTGGCGTGCCAATGATGAGGGAGACGAGGAACATCTTGACTTGGTCGAGAACGATCTGCCTCAGCCAGAACTCGTCGTCGGCATGCCCAGGTGAGTCAGGCCGCTTGTCCACCAGGAATACGCGGTACAATTCAAAGGGCAGACGTATCAGTGAACTAAACATGCTCACCATCAGCAGATATGAAATGCCGCGTGTCACCTCATACTGCTCGCCAAAGCCATAGTACTCCCACATTGTATTATTCAACGAGTACAAGTATACCAATGCTCCAAAGTTCAATATACAACACTCCAAGACAAAGCCAATCGTTGACTCTGTCCTTCTAAAGTTGAGCAGTCCTAGTATGTTCTCCTGTTTGATTGATTGATCGTTAGCGTCGTGTTGTTGAGTACAACATCACATCATCTTGACACTCACGATGTGAAAGGAAGCAGTCGTCCAGCTTGCCTTGGGGTTCCTGTACTGTCGGATTGTGAATGATTGGCGGATGTCGAGATAGAGTTCTAGGAAGAAGATGAAGCTGTTGAAGCCAAGTGTGATGTGAAACCATGGTAGACCATTGAGTAGCGACGGTGTTATATTGAACACCAACAGTGCAATCACCAAGCCTGCACTTGATATCCAAACAGCCGTCGCCAGTTTACCTGCTGCTGTTTTCATTCAACTTTATATATATTTATGTAGTTATAATGTAGTTATGATGTAGTTATTATGTAGTTATATTAGTTGTTGAGATTAATGAATGAATGAATGAGACTTAGTTAGCCCACTTTATCTACAAACACATCTTCAAAAGGTTGGAGTCCTAAACAGTCATTCTTGTCATTCGTTCACACACAAACAACTCACTACTTCAACAAAAATTCGGTTGCATCATGGTGCAAACCCCCCCCCAACCACTTGATTGCTGCTAAGGTTAGCTTGGGTTCTGCAGGGTTCAACGGGTGTTGTGGGTGGATTCTTCAAATATTTGTTTTGGAATCCAAGGTCCGACCCGTGATGACCCTTTGCAACCTCCAACATAGTAATAGCGACCAATTAATACATATATATAATACAACATCTGATGTCTGAGGAGCTAACCCAGTTAATAGTCACCAGAGTTAAGCAAGCAGGTGTCAAATGCTTCTTCTGCGGTACTGAGTTGGATATCTGGGTCTTGGGCAAACACCTGCCCGTGTGCGCCAAACTGTGTTACAATATCATCATTGATATGTTCCAGACTAAAGAATCACAGGAGGAGACTCACACGTTGAGGCTGCGTATAGAGGAGTTAGAGGGAATCATCAAGTCATTATCGCAACAACAACAACAACAACCACAGCCACAACAACAACAGCCACAACAACAACAGCCACAACCAACATCGTTGTCATCAACACTCACGCTTCAGCAAATGAAGACGCCAACCAAACAAGGTGCGGCAGAGAACAATAGAGAGCTGATGAATATCACACATACCAAGAAGTTGATGGATGGAGAGACTAGCAAACAAACCAAGTGCTTCCTGCATTCCAACGTTCGAGACCCAACCAATCCCAACCGGATTATAGTAGAGGCGACTTGCAATTCACCAGAGAACAAGATCGAGAAGAAGATCATTGTCTACTATGGCGACCAAAAAATGATGATGTGCAGTGTTGGACATATTACAAACCATACCAGGTCAATGCCCTATTTGAAGCTTGCTGTACCTGCGATTGGAGAACACGATCCAGAGAAGCCTATCATTGGAGATTCTGTCCAACATTGCCAGAACTGTTCAAAGGGTTGTTCTCGCATCTTGAAGTGTTGCCATCCAGACAGCACGTTTGGCGTCTTTGTATACTTCTGTCGATGGAACTGCCTTGTCGAGTATCTAACCAACAAACGAGAGAAATGGACTCAATGGTGCGAAGCGAACACCGGTATCTCCAGCAGGGCAACGATAGATATCGACGATAATGCGATGTCAACAACTACATCACCACCCATCCCAGCACCCAGCCCAGCAGCACCAAGCCCAGCAATAACCAAACCAGTGTCTAAATCAAAGGCCAAGAAAGCAGCTGCAACACCAACACCAACAACAACAACAACAACAACAACAACAACAAGGAGGAACAATAAGAGGAAGAACAATACCCTTGAAGAAGGTGAAGAATAAATATGCTGCCAGCAAGCTAAGTCCATTAACTGACAAATGCCATACCCTCAACTCTGCACTTACAGATCAATGGTTCAACCAAGATGAAGAGTACACAAGTTACTTCAAGCTCTCCCATAGTCAAGTGTCTCAGCTCTGTGAGAAGCACTCTTTTGAACACAAGGACATGCTCGTCTTCCTCATGAGGTGCCGCCACAACCTTCCCTGGTACATGATGGAGCGTGTGTTCCTATATCAATTGACAATCGCTCAGCTCAGGTACTCATTCACCAAGGTGTTCGATAGATTGAAGTCGTACTGCCATGGGTACTTCCAGGATGTGGTTCACAATGGAGAGCTTCGAGACAATCATGCAGAAATATGGAAAGATGGTATTAAGCACAATGTTCATCTCATTGTGGACGGGTCAGAGCAGAGGATTCAAGTGCCGCCACACAAGACGATCAAGGATCTTGTTTATTCTGGCAAGAAATCAATGTATTCTTTGGCAGTGTTGGTCATTTGCGATATACGTGGCAAGATCGTGTATGTAGGTAAGACAGAGGGAGGCGCCCAGCCTGACGTCTCGCTCTACAAGGATGCTGCACCTAGACTACAGGCTCTGTTCGATGAAGATATTGTCATTCTCGGTGACAAAGGATTCAAAGGAGGTCAGAAGTACTACACCAACACCATCACCCCCAAGATCAAGTCGGCTTCATTGATCGATCATATGGAGTACACAGACAAGATGATCAGAAAACGCACGCTCGATGAGCATCGCCTGCGTCAAGGAAAGGAGGCGACCAAGGTATCTAAGAAGTTGAAGGCATTGGAAGCCAAGGTCACCAAAGAAGGATTCGATGCCGAGCGTATCCTGAGAGAGAAAGATGAGAGCAATCGAATCAAGAAGGTGAGGATCATCATTGAGAATGTCTTTGGAGAGATGAAGAAATGGAACATATTGTCAGACACAATCAGATCACTTGGCGACCTTTCTGACAACATTCAACGACACAACGCACTCTGGACAATTATCGCATATTTGACCAATATGTTCCACTCCTTTGGACGAGACGACGATTTCTTTAAGGTCTAATTTATCATACAACAACAACAACAACCACAACAACAACTACAACAACAACAATAAAAATATAAATATTTAATTAACATCAGATAAGGTTTGAAAGGGTTCCCCTTGCTGTTCCAAGGGTTGTCCAGGGTCGAACCAGCTCGAACCCAAGGATTGAGACCGCTGAAAAATGAATTCTCTGCGTAACCTTGACTATCCCCTGCAGAACCTTAGCAGCAACCAACTCAATCAAACAAACTATCGCTTCGATTTATTAATGATCGTCCGAGGGTTCTTCGTCGGACTTGTTTGGTTAATAATAAAAGATTAACAAAATTCTTTGTTTCCATGATAATGTGATGTTAGGACCTCATTATAATATTCTTAGATTCTATATTTGTTCACTTGGTTCAAATTCTTTCATTCCCACATTCTTTTTGATTGATTGATAGATTAATGGATTCCAGTGAGGTGTTTATTTATGATGATAAGTCTATGATAGTCAATAAAATGATTGACCAAGTTGTCAATAACAATTGTGGTTTGTGGGAAAGTGAACGGAGACACTAAAGTGCGCGCATTTTCAAACTCATTTCATTCATTATCTCTATCCAATTTACAAACATACATATATATATATAACAATAACAATCAATATGAAGGAACCAATTGATATGGTTGATCTGGATGATGAAGAAGTAATGGCCAAGATATCATCAACTGTTCAACTATTGAATAAGTTTAGAACAGATCCAACCAATACAAACAATAGCAATAACAATAACAATAACAATAACAATAACTTATACTGGCAACCTTATCAATCTCAATCTCAATCCCAATCAACAAGACCACCTAACTTCTCCCTCAGCAATAACAACAACAACAATGTCAACAAACCCATCAACAAACCCGTCAACAAACCAGTCAACAAACCCGCCAGCAACATCAACAAACCAAACAACATCAACAACGCCATCAACCTCAACAGACCACCCATCAACAATAACAACAATAATAATAATAATAATAATAATAATAACAATGTTATAATAGACCTTACTGTCGAGAAACCACTGAGTTACAAGAAGAAGATATCACCAGCAACTTCATCTCCAACATTGGCTTCATCATCACCATCAACTTCGAATATACACGCACAATCAATGCCGACGACGGCACCATTAGCATCACCATCACCAGCAACATCAATACCAAGGACGACCCCCTCACCATCACCATCACCATCACCATTACCATCAACAGCAAAGTCATCTACACAACCTTTAGCAAGGCCATCTCCAGCGACAACTTCAAAGACATCTGCATTACCATCTCCAAATACTCAAGCGCTATTCCAACAAGAAATGGCAAGGACATCGACAACGTCAACAACTGCAACACCAACACACGCATCCAATACAAGGGCTTCATCGACATCGAAGCCAACACCATCAGCATCAAAGAAACATGTTGCCCCTCCCAAGACATCAACGACACCAGCTTCGACAGCCAAGCCAAACATGCCATCCACTCCAACAACATCAACAACCTCAACCTCCACAACACCATCTGCACCCGCCACACCACCAAAGCCTACACCATCATCAACAACATCAACAACAACATCATCATCCCCTGCCAAAATGACCTCACCAAAGAGGGCAACTATAGACATTTCACAAGAACCATTCGACATTCCTCAGCAGACGACCAAGCCAGCGACATCAACAACATCGACGACATCGACTACATCAACTGCATCGACAAAGGACAGTCCTCCCTCACTGAATAGAAGTGGCGACAAGTTAAAGAACAATACAACAACAAAGATACTGGAGGTCAACGATTATGACGACATCATGGACACGATCATGGATGTCGAGGCACTGCGCAAACGACGACTGAGCCAGGACGACATCATCATTTCAAAGGTACTAACGGTCATTCGAAACAGACGACTGAAGGACATCATTGACTCGGACTACAACGACCCCAAGTGGCGACTGGTGCGCGACCTCAACCAGAACACCACCAACCCGACCCAACCGCTCACCAGTCGGGAGCTGGCGCTGGTCGACCGCTACTTTGACCTCTCCAAGAAGGACCCTGATACACCCAACGAATACGACTACACTCTCTGTCTGGCATTGTCTGCGATCATTGGCCGCGACATCTCCATCATTGAGGTGCACTTCAAATCGATATTTCAGAAGGAGCCCTACAACATTGAACGCGAACGAGACTGCAAGCATGTCCTGCGCGCATTGAAGAAGCTCACCAAGTTCACCGAGATCACTCCCGAGAGTATCCAAATACTTCAGAAAGAGTTTGCACAAGATTGAGCAATCACACTTTGATGATGAGTCCAAGCCCAAGAAGACCACATCTTCTTCTCCCTCATCCAAACATGGTGCTGCTGCTACTATAACACTTGCTGCGCCACAACCTGCGACACAACCTGCGCCACAACCAACACCACCGACACAGCCACAGCCAAAGACAACGACACAACCAACTCAAACATCAAAGCCTCCAGCTACGCCATCATCACTCCCAACGACAACCACCACCACCACCACCACCTCCTCCTCCACCAATGTATATAACGATATCAACAACAACAACAAGAGGACAAAGGAACATCCAAGCGTGGACAGCTTCACAATCACAGTGCCTCATCCACCTTTGAAGAGACTGAAGGAGACTGCGATAAAGAGTAGCCACGACAGGAGGGTTGTGCTGTGGCAGGACAAGGATGTGGCTAAGGGCCGACTATCATTCCCCCTGCCGGCAAAGAACGAGGTGGACGGCATACCCCTGCAGTCGTTCGACTGGACATTCCGATGCTTCACCAACATCGAGGTGCCCGTCAACAAGGAGGAGTTTGAGTTTGGCTGCGAGTGCATTGGCGACTGCCACGCGCCAGAGAACATTGGCAAGTGTTCGTGTCTGGCCGAGAACGGCGGCCCCTACTACACCGAAAATGGCCAACTGATCACATTTGGCGCCGAGCCGCTGGAAGAGTGCAATGACAAGTGCGCCTGCGCAGCCACCTGTCACAACAAGGTCGTGGAGAGGGGACAGCAGTACTTCTTGGAGCTGTACAAGACCAGCACCAAGGGCTGGGGCGTGCGCTCATGTGTGGACATTCCAGAAAAGACATTCGTCACCGAGTACACTGGCGAGATCATCACCACTGATCTCGCCAATGAACGTGGACAAGACTATGACAGTCGTGGACTGTCCTACCTCTTTGACCTACCCGACGCGATGCACACCATTGACGCCACCGAGCACGGCAACGAATCCAGGTTCATCAATCATTCATGTGATCCAAACCTATCAACTGTTGTAAGTAGTTTGATTGATCACAGTCATCATCCACTTACTCACACTCAATCAATCATTAGACAATGATTGACTCCAGCGATAGAAGGTTCGTCAAGATCATGTTCTTTAGCAATAGACCGATAATGAAGGGCGAGGAGCTCTCCATCGACTACCAATATCAGATACCAAACGATGCTGGCGCCAAGAAGAAAGGCAGGAAGAAGAAAGGAAGGAATGATATCCTATGCATGTGTGGATCATCTAAGTGCAGAGGATGGCTATGGAGAGAGGCTTCCTAGTCCACCAACCATACTCCACCACACGATCAATCATAAAGCCTCAAGGCCCAAGCCCCAGCCTCACACACTTACCATTTTTGCAACTTTCAACTTTATCTGTTTGTGTTGATTGATTTGGTGATGTTACCAATATACGTGCAACAAAGAATAGTACAATTCGCTTATGGCGATCAGTATTGCTCGTTCAAGTGGAGACTGGCACTGGGTCTTGTGTCCAATCACTGGTTCAACTGTGTGGCCAGAATGATCGAGCGAGACAGCGATGACGGCGACTTCTGGTTCGACCCAACACACTTCAAGGAGGACGCTACTCACATCATAAACACCAATAACAGTCGATGCCTACTCTCATACAGCATGCGACTAACTGTCAATGTCAAGTACCAACTGATGGACTGTCCCATACATTGCCCCGAAGTGCTGCGCGACTTGTTGGCGCGCGGCACCATCAAGCATCTACATCTGAGGATGTCGCTCAACAACAGTCTAATGAGATGGTCGCTCGACAAACTTATACCGATCATCAACGAGCATATCACGAGCGTGTCATTCGTCAACACGCCCAGTCTGCCTGCCGAGCTACTCGGCTTTGTCACGTCGTTAACAAACGTCGACGTTCTCGCGCTGCCGCCTCTCGACACCGTCGCACTCACACACATTGGCGAGATCAATGCCATGGGCCGCTGTCTGCGCTCGCTATCAGTTCGCTACGCGCCCAGTATCGACCCGCTGTTCACTAGCCTGCATCTGCCCGCGCTTACCTCGTTCACATTCCAATGCAGTCTGTTTGACTTCCCGCATCGCGACTCACTGGTTGTCTTCTTGCGCGGCTGTCTGAACCTACGCGAGCTGGTCATCCAGGACCAGATCACATGCAGCGAGATGCCAGTATTGTTCGCCGACAACTATCGCTCATTCTTGGAGTATCTCATTGACAACCAAACGATCACATCGCTCGTCATGGGCACACCTCTCAACGAACAATTCGTTATGGAACACCTGTTGACCAAGCCGGCACTGCGACACCTGTCGATGGGCAGTCTGTATCGATACAATGACGACCAGATCACGGATGCAGAGAGGGAGCTCTGGACGACGCCATTCCCATCATCATCATCGTCGTCGTCTGCCTGCGTCCCTTCATCAAGCGACATCCCCTTCGTCAACACAACACTCAAACATCTGTTGCTCAACACTATGTATCCATCATCGCTTGCGCATGACCCAACCAAGTACTGTCGGGCACTGGTCAAACTGCATATTGAGACTGAGACATGCCTGGATATTGGACAGTCGCTCGACTGGCTGGCCAACAGCACGACGATCAAAGAGTTTGTTCTGGAGCACTGCGAGGAGCTCAATGCCAAGTGCTGCACCAAGCTGTTTGGCAGTCTATCTCACAACCAATCGATTGAGCGACTAGAGATCAATGGACCTACAAACAAAAGATTCGGGTCGAATATCCTATCATACCTGGAGACCAACCAATCGATCCGAGTGCTACGCATCAGCGATGACATCCTAGCAACCATTGTGTCGTCGTCCAAGTCCACTCACTACCAACTAGCAATCGACAAGCAATACTTTTATAAAGAATACACAAGAGTATTGCCATCATGAGGCAGTCCAAGAGATAGAGATAGAGATAGAGATAACAAGGCCAGAATGAAGTTAGTGCGTGAGCGCGAGTGAAGTTCAAATGCACCAGCTTGTCCCATAAATTGAATGTTCAAGCACACTTCGAAGTTACTCCGAGATGACCAACCTTCAATCATTCATTGATTGATACTTGATAATTAGTTTGTTCTTATACACTTGAGATAGATAGATGAATACAGTCGCCAGAGGTATACCATCTTTATTAACTAAACTAAAACTAAACAATCATCATTATAACTTTAATAATATAAGATACTTTAGCAGTAATAGGAAGATGTCCAACTCACTTGAACACATTCTCTTTATGAACCTCCGCGAGGACATGAACCAACAGGAGCATCAATCATTGCTCGATCAGATCGAGAAGATGAAGAACTCCATCCCAGGCGTCTTGGTCATCAACTTTGGCAAGAACCTTAACAAAGATAGAAACGGAGGTAAGTCTCCTCATATCATTCAATCATGACACCTAACTAACACATCAAAAGGCTACAACTATGGTTTCAGAGTATTGCTCCGCGACCCAGCTGATCTCCCTGTCTACGACGCTCATGCCACTCACCAGGAGTTCAAGAACATCCTGAACGGCGTGCGTGTCGGACCTCCCATCGTCTCAGACTTTGTCGTTCCCCGTGCTTCCAATTAAACAACTCCTATCAATCATTCAATCAATCAATCAAAGGTCAACCTTGACGCCCGTATTGGACTTTATTGCCAGATCATAGAACATCTTACCAGTACCGATGTCTTGGATGGCGGTACCAGCCTGTGATGGATGATGTGCATGGATTGATTTTAGTGAGATATACAGACCATCTCGCGATCGATACATGAGATACTTACAGATTTGTACACAATGATGGACTTCTTGGTAGTGCCAGCAGGCAGTCCTTTGGCTGCAACGACGCTGCTCAGTCGCACGAGGTCACCCTGCGTGATGACACCTTCTTGGAGTGGCGAGTGGATGTCGCCCGACACAAGACATGAGCCAGGGTCATCCACAATGATGGTGGCCGTCGATGAACATACAGTTGCGCTGTCAAGCTCGCGTGAGTCTGGTCTACTGCTGCCCACGGCAATGACCATTGAGTTTGGCTTGACCCATCGACCATCAAAGAGAGGTTTCGATGAGTTGGTAGCGGCAACGATGATGTCCGACTCGCTGACAATTGAGGACACGGCCTCCTCCGCGGACACAACAACGAATCGAACGTTGCTATACTTTAACCTGAGGGAGTCCACCAATGCAACGGCAGTGGCCACAGTCCTGTTGTGTATGTTGATCACGGTGATGCCCTTCATGACGGCCAGCAAGGCCTCGATGTGGCATCGGGCCTGGAGACCCGCGCCAAACACAGAGAGCACAGAGCTGTCTTTAGGTGCCAGGTAGCGAGCGGCCACAGCACTGCCGGCTGCCGTGCGGTATCCAGTGAGGTAGGTGCCACCGATTAGGGCCAGAGATGATCCGTCCACTGGGTCGATCAGCAGTACGGTGGCGGGTACGGTGGGCTTGTTGAGACGCGCGTTACCGGGCACCACACTGACGACCTTGGTGCCGATGCCCAGACCCTTGACCGAGGCGTACTTGAAGTAAGTTGTCATAGTCTTCTCTGTGGCAGCTTCATTCATCGTATCGATGATCTGACGCTGTGGGCATAATGTATGTTGCAGTGACTCCTCCCTAAACACAGCTTCATTCACATCAATGCCCACCAACCAATCAGTCTTGTTGGCTAACAGTTCAACATCAGCTTCAGTAAGTATTAATACCATGGTATGTTTGTTTATGTTATATTATATTATGTTATGATGTATATGATTGATTGAATGGTTGATCGATCATTCTTCCCTTTTAATTGATGATGAAGTTGTCCAAAACTAACAATCTTAGGATTTCCAAGGTGGCTGGAACGCATTCGAAATGTTCATTCGATCATTCGCGAACAAACATGTAACAAATATCTATCTGGATATGATACAGATACACACCTCTTGCATCTTTCTTTAAGATGTTGACAAGTCATATGACTTTACTGATGTCAGCTGATCGGTCATATGATCAGTCACGTGATCAATTGATATCAGCTGATCAAAAGTCATAAATATTGCGACCTCTAATACTATTATTCTTCCTCCTTGTGTACTCGAAGTAGTGACTAGTTGTTTAGTTGGTTCCAGAACGTCATACTCGAACCCAACCAATCAATCAATCAGCCAGTCGATCACTTTTGTTCATCATTCATTATCATTACCTTGTTATATTAACACAAGCAAAGATCTCATTACCATGATTGATTGATTGATTGACACGACAATACTGATGATGTTTGGACAAGACAGACACTTGGATAAAGAGTTATGACTTAAAAGAGATAATATCTTTGTTGGTGTCGGTACCGAGTCCACGCCCCAAGCCACCACCAGACACAGGCACCAACACTCACCTCACCCCTATGCATAGACAAACAAAGACATCCATCAATCACACTTCTTACAACACGATTATTTTGTTCTAATAAATTAAATTAAATGAATGGGATAAGCCGTTTGATAGTTGGTATGGCCTAGTTGCCAAAAAGAATGGGTTTGTCCAATTTTATAATCATTTTTTTGATGTTTTTGTTTGTCAAATCAAGTCCAATGGTTGGGGCGCGCAAAGAAACCCCCAAACATCCAAAAATAAGATATTAGGCAACTTAGTTTGGTCCTGTGTGGTAGGACTAGAAGTAGGTGAAGTCACACATAGGGGGTAGGCCATCCAACAATTAATCCAACATTCATCCATCATTGAATGACTTGACTTTGTTGGTAACATTGGCTAACTGTGGTGGTCCCTGCCTTGCCTCCCTCCCTCCAACTGTCATCCATCGTGACACCCCTGTCTTGCTACCTCCTCCTCCTGTTCCTTTTTCAAGACCCTTTCATTCATTCATTCATTCCATTCATTCAGAACAACTGTATAACATATATCTCAATCTTATAATCTGTATAACTATTATATTATTTATTTATTTATTTATTTTATTTAGACAGAATAACAGGTGTTAACAGGAACAACCCCTTTTAATTGTATCAATAGTATCTCTCAATCAAACTAGGACAAGACAGACCAATCGATCTCTCAACAATCCAGTCTCAATCAATCAATCCAAATATATATCCAACGCATACTTTATTTATATTATAATATTATATTACAGATAACAAACACACAGAATCATGGATGAAGTACTAGAAATGATTGCCGATGCAGTGTCATCGCTTGTTGTTGCCATCACAGACTCTGAGGAGAAGAACACATTGTTTGGCGTATGTCTCATATATCATCAAAGTGATGAACTTCGCTCTGTCACACACATTAATTGATCAATGTTGCTTGTGCCAAAGTGTGATCGTTCACACACTATTTTGATTGATTGATCACTAACCCACTCACACACATAATGAATGATGATCAAAAAATATAATAATAATAGGACATGGTACCAGGTGTGGAACTAATCCAACAGGCAGTGTTTGGAATGTGTGAGGCAGCTGATGAGACATCGGCATCGATTGATGATGAATTCAGACCACAGCTGAGCGACACGAATAATTCATTGAGAGGCGCAGCTAATGAGCTGTTTAGACATGCAGTGCGCGCTCGTGACGACCCATGGAACCGTGCACCACAGAAGGACGCCATCAAGGCTGCCAAGCTGATCCTGCAGCAGGTCGTGTTGCTGGTGCTCATTGAGGAGCAGTCCAACATCAAGACCCTGGTCAACATTGCCAAGAAGGCCGCCGAGGGTGTGCGCCGCATTGACGAGATTGAGAACGTCAACCAGCTCAACGTGATGATCAACGACGTCATCTCGCTCGAGGACGAGTTGGTGCGTCGCTCGCAGCGTCGCTCAGAGGGCTCGCACAACGCCGAGTTCCGCCAGCGTCTTGAGGACCTGGCCAGCGTGGTCAGCACCGTCAGCCAGCAGCATCAGCAGGCTGCCCGCTCTGTCTGCTCCAACCCCAGCGACCAGGGCGCACGCCAGCGCCGTGGCGAGCTCAGCCACCGCCTGCTCGGTGCCATCGACGACATGATCGAAACGATCAAGCTGATCTTTGCCGCCAACACCAAGTTTGTCGACTTGGCCTTCAAGTGGAAGCCAGTGCGCACAATGGCTGAGGACGAGGTCACCGCACAGTCGGCCCAGCTCATCAGCAACCTGCATGCGCTGCCACGTCGCATGGAGACTGGCCAAGGCCCAGCCGCCGCACGCGAGATCGTCAACAACGCAAACAACCAGATCTCCAACGCACAGATCGTCGCCAATCGCTGCGAGGACCCAATCAAGAAGCGCATGATCCTCAAGAACATCGAGGAGCTCAAGAAGCTCACTCCACAGCTGATCGCCGCCATGAAGCCAGTGTTGGAGAACCCCAACGACCTCAAGGCTCGCCAGCACCTCGACAACCTCATCTACGCCACGCAAAAGGCCTCGGAGAACCTGGCCACATCAGTCATCTCGACTCCATCCGAGATCGTCGCCGCTCACGGCGCATCGTTGGCTCGCGAGTTTGAGACCCTCGAGGATGCCATCCACAAGGGTGACGTCAAGCGCGCAGAGACCATCGCCAGCAACCTTGGCGCTGCCATCGACCGCCACATCGAGCTGGCCACCGCCCTGCTCGACACCATCCAGGACCCATCACTGCGCTACCAGGTCCAAAAGTCGATCGAGAAGCTCATTGCCCTCAAGCCAAAGATCCTCGACACTGCACAGCGCTGCATCCGCAACCCACGCGACGAGGAGGCTAAGCGCCAGCTGGGTCAGCTCATCAAGGAGGCCAAGGGTGCCATCGCCGACATCTCTCAGCCATACGAGGTTGTGGCTGCTCTCAACAACAAGCTGCACAACGACCTCGACTCGCTGCTCAACACCATCAACGCCGGTGGCCCGGACATGCAGTACAAGGGCGTGCAGCACGCCAAGGACATCGCAGCAGACATCAAGAAGCAGATCGAGGAGGCCGAGGCTTACGCCAACTCCATCAAGGACCCACACCACCGCCAGCAGATCCTCGACGCCGTCAACCAGCTCAAGAAGCTTACTCCACAGCTGCTCGAGGCCATCAAGGACGTCTTGGCCAATCCCAACGACCGCGCCGCCCGCCAGCGTCTCGAGGACCTCGTTCGCCAGGTCAAGGACGCCAGCACCAACCTGGCGATCGCCACACAGCCAACCGGTGAGGAGCTCAAGATGCAGCGTCTCAACCGCGAGATGTCCATGGCCAAGGTCACCCAGCCACCCAAGCCAGTCGAGGTCAAGCCAGCACCCTCCAAGTTCAAGATCGAGGGACCCGTCAACAAGGCCGTCTACGTCGCCGCCGAGGAGGTCGCCAACGCACTCGAGAAGAAGAAGCGTGACGACACCCCACTGGGCAAGCTCGTGTCGTTCGGTGATGACATTGCCGCACAGATGGCTCTGTTGTCATCGTACGCCGCCAAGGGTGACATCAAGGGCATGATCAGCGCTGCTCGTAGCATCGCCGACGCCATCAAGGCCGTCAACATGAACGCTCGCCAGATCGCCGACAACTGCACAGACCCACGTTTGAAGCAGGCCGTCCTCACCCAACTGGACTGTGGCTCCAACTTCTCCACCCAACTCAAGATCCTATGCGCTGTCAAGGCTGCCTCTGACGACGCCTCCACCTCTGAGGAGCAGCTGGTCACCTGTGCTCGTGGCCTGTCCTCGGCAATCATCAACATTGTCAAGTCTGCTGAGGCTGCCTCGATCAGACTGAAGAAGTAATCAATGGATCAGTTCACTCAATCACTCGCTCACGTACACATATCATACTCCAATCAATCAAACATCATCGGCCACACACATAAACAAACACAATCGATAGGCTGTGGCTGACTTGGACACGAGGACATGGACACAACTCCAGTCTCCAGCTCCAATCAACATTCAATATCTTCTTCCAACAATGATGAATAAATTAGTTCCAAAATGTATATATTACATCCGTCAATCAAGAATTAGGACGATCAATCGGATAAACTTACAAACAGTGGGGGTGGATTCATTCGTCTTACATGATCAGTTTCAAAGACTTTATCTCAAACACACACAATCATCAACACAAAAGTGATCACAGTACTCAAACTGCAAGTGGGAGAAGGAGGCAAAGAGGCAAGGTTGGGGTCACACACTAACTCAATCAATCAACCTAGGTTATTATTATTATTATATTACCCCCATGCCCCAATGGACCAGTGAGATGAGAATGTTGATCGACCTGTGGGTTGTGTGGATCAATCCAACCAAACACAAGTATGTGATGGTGATTGATCATTTAATGTAGTAAGTAGTAGTGGGTACCAATGAGGTATTAAGGTTGGTAGGTAGGAAGGTAGGCAACTACAATGAGGTAATGCAAGGAGAGGTGTCTTTTGAACCTTGAAGGGTAAGAAACAATTCAAAGATAAACCTATTGGTGAGCATGATTGAGTATTGATCGTTTGAGTGTATGGATATGATCCACTTAACAATGACCTACTTAAGTAGTAGTTTTTTATCATTCAATCAATCAATCCAAACAATATAAACAAATAATATAATATTTATATAATAATAATAATGTCGGAAACACAATTAATAATTAAGAATGATAATGTTAATAATGAAAGGAAGATAAAGAGGGAGTCTAGAATGAGGACCGCTCTCGAGAAATATGAACTGGCATGGTCAATATTTCTATCCAGTAATATATATATTTATTAAATATTATCAATCAATCAATATTATATTCTAATGATTCAAGACAAGAGTCGACTCCTACCCTCCCCTTTCAAACAATTCACACAAAGATGGACCATCATGATCTGGTTGTCAATGTGGATCACACACATAAATGTACCACAATCAATCAATCAACCATCAATCAAACATATTACATGTATAGTAATAAATGTATATATATTTAAATGACAATATTGTCATATTACAACAAGTCCATACCATTTATGAACATTTGATTCGCACTAACTTTGTTTGATCAGTCACCCACTCACACATTCAATCACCCATCAAACACATACTGCCACCTTCAGTGCACTGCTACTTTAAAGAGTGAGTGTATGAGATATATCACTTATATATTGTCAATGAAGTGAGTGAGTGAGGTAGTGAGTGGAGGTGGTAGTAACACACACACAAGTAGGTAATTGTTATTATTGTTGTTGATCCTATTATGTTGTGTTTGTTGGTGACTTTGATTGTGATCAATCACAAAACAGTCAAGTGACATACTACATGATTGAAACATGATGGAAGTTGATGGAAGTTGATCTTGATGTTGTAGTTGTGTGATTCAATCAATCAATCAAACAAATTATTATATATCTATCATAATTATTATAATATTAATAATTCCAAAGAGGGGAAGTCTTGGAAAACATTTAATAATAATAATAAATGGGAGCCAAGAATTCAAAGAGCGACTTTGTGGACGAGGCTATGGAACAGGCTGAAGCCAAACCATTGGACATAAAGGATCTGCCAGTGATGGTGGTGCTCAAGGTGTTCTATCATTGTTTCCAAGGACGTCTGCCATCAAAGGACTACATCACATTGAGTACAGTCTGTAAACAATGGCGTGTATTTGCGATATTCTCAGTGACCGATATCCAACTTGTACCACAACACATGCAACACCTACTCATGCCCTACAAGCCATGGGTACTAGACAGTGCGCTTCAATCAATCACCAACCTGATGGTCAACAGCACGACCATCACCAACGTCGACTTGTCCAACTCAGAGATCGACAGTGCTCGCGCGAGGATCATTGGCGAGGGCGTGGCGCGGTCAACCTCGCTCAAACATCTCAGTCTAAATGGCAGTGCCATGGATGATGCGGCGGCCGAGGAGCTGGCCGACGGACTGGCCGTCAACAAGACCCTGTCCACAATCGATCTGTCGCACAACCACATCGGTCCCACGGGTGCACTGGCCATCGCCAAGTCATTGGAGCCAAGCAAGACCATCGGAGTGATCAATCTCTCAAACAATCAGATCGGCAATCAAGGTGCGATTGAGATCACAAAGGTGTTTGGCGCGCAGAACAAGTCGCGTGTCAAGATCGACTTGTCAAAGAATAGGATTGGAGGCGAGGGTGTGCTGGCCATCA
Organism: Acytostelium subglobosum LB1; assembly: GCF_000787575.1. NCBI lineage: Eukaryota > Evosea > Eumycetozoa > Acytosteliales > Acytosteliaceae > Acytostelium > Acytostelium subglobosum. The sequence goes on along the minus strand of NW_012236503.1, from coordinate 241,518 downwards.
TCAAGGCCCGTCAGCAGTCCAAACATGTCAAGACATCCTACGTCTACACGAGCGGCATCAAGTACACCACAGTTGATGGAAGATGCATGCTTGTGGCTTCAAGAGTTGAAGCTTAGTTAGTCAACCTCATTCATTCAACTACAACCACAACAACCAGCTCACTACTAATTAGCTTACCGCGATTGATCAATCAATCAATGAATAAACATCATTCGCGAGGGTTCGGAATCATAATAATATTATTAAACATGTGTCAATAGGGTCATTTGGGAATGAGTCTTTGGGTAACATTTGGTGGATTTAGAGTTTACACTGATGGGATATACAAGGAATTAAGATAATAAGTACTATCATACCATGTTTGTTGAATTATCTCTTTAATTGATTGTTAATTGTATCTCTTGAATGTTCAAGATTGATTCAGATATTTACAAAACGTGATACCCACCCTTGGGTCTTTCGACAAACTTTGAAAAGACACAAGTCTCTTTCGACTTAGAACTTTCCCAAATCCATTCATTCTTCAATTCAATCAATCACTTATTCATTGTTATAACATATATTACATGTATATATAATATATATTTATATATAAGTAAGAGATATAAGATGCCAAGCACAGTAAAGGTACCTAATGAATATGCTTGTAATGGAGGATTCAATGGATTCTCTACAACTCTTCCTGATGCACTATGGGGATACTTCACAATTGAGGAGTACGAACGTGTGATAAAGGATTTCAATCGCAATTATACAAGGCCAATGGCATTAGTAGCAATCATTCTAATGATGGACTTTGGACTACTGGTTGCAATGTTCGTCGGTGTATCTAAACAGAATACTACATTGGTGTTTATCATGGCTGGTATACTCATGGCCAACTCATTCCTCTTGATCATTGGAATGTTTGCACGCTCCACCAGGATGACTGCAAAGATGCGGGATACCGCAATGAAGTACACCTGTCAATATCACAACAAGGGTATCTCATTCGATATTCATGCCAAGTACTTCTCATGCTCTGGCAAGAAGTTTAGATTCAGAGTATGTTGTGATCATTCATTCATTCAATCAATCAATCGATGACTCTCTCACACTCCATCTCCCCATTCATTTAGTTGAAGATAACTATACCTGATCAACCGGTGATGCCATTGCAGTATGTGGCCACCATTGAACAGAACAACAATCCATTGTCATATCAACAGCAACAAGCAAATAGACCATCGTTCGAGTATGGTGTACCTCGTCCTTACGTACCACAACAAGTACAAGATAGATTGCAAGAGCAACAACAACAACAACAGATGCAACAACAGTACAATCTTTATGTCCAACAACAGCAACAACAACAGTATAATCAAAATACTCCACTACTACGCAATGATGTCAGCTTCCAACCAATCCAGGTGGCACCTGTACCCGTCCCTGTCCAAGTGGCACCTCAGTCACAGCAACAGCGATCACAGAACCCATCAGCATTCCTCATATCCATTGATCAGAATGACATCTAGACGAGTCAGTCTGATTGATCTAAACTTGTAATATAAACCATATTGTTTGAAACGCAACAGTTTAGACGCACATGTGGCGATCGAGGATGGGAGGACCCATGGGAGAGCGACATTAGTTAAGATGGGATAAAGATATTTTGATTGTACTTCAATGCCACTCAATCACGCATGACTTGTTTGATGTCCCAAAATGGCGAAGGTCCTCGTGTTGGGTGTGAGCCGCCACACACACTTTTGATCACTCAATCAATCATTCGTCTTCAAAGTACTTACTTACATTCATTGTATTACTTCAATACAATATGAACTCACTGTTGCAGTACACAGCCACATCACTGTGCCGCAGTGGCAGCAGTATCAGTGGCAGCATTGGCAACAGGCTGTTGCGTTGCAGCAACTCAATCATCAATCATAGATCATATTCGACGACGACGACAAAGACGACAGGAGGCGACGAGAATCATTCATATGCAAACACACTCAATCTACCAAAGACATCATTCTCAATGAAGGCTAATGCAGCAATACGCGAGCCAACACTTCTGAAGGATGTCTATCAACTGTACAAATGGCAGGAGGCCAACAACAAGGGCACGCCATGGATCTTTCACGATGGACCACCCTACGCCAATGGTGACCTTCACCTCGGTCACGCACTCAACAAGATCCTCAAAGACATAATCAATCGTTACAAGCTACTTCGTGGACATAAGGTCAAGTAAGTTGGTGGGATGATCCCAGACCTAGCCCAATCTCAAGCCTCGGCCTCACACTCACTCTCACACTCACAACTAGTTACATCCCTGGATGGGACTGCCATGGACTGCCTATTGAGATGAAGGCATTCGAATCGTTCAAGAAGGATAGGAGCGCGCTCAAGCCTAGCGAGGTGAGACAGGTCGCGACGGACTTTGCAAAGAAGGAGATCAAGAAGCAGTTGGAGTCGTTTAAGTCATGGGGTGTGATTGGCGACTGGGAGAATCACTACCGCACGATGGAACCAGGCTACGAGTCGGCCCAACTCGAGAGCTTCTACGAGATGTACCAGAAGGGCTACGTATACCGCGGCATCAAGCCCGTATACTGGTCGCCCTCTTCAAAGACGGCGCTGGCCGAGGCCGAGCTCGAGTACAATGACAATCACGTGAGCAAGTCCATCTTTGTCAAGTTCAAGGTGGCTCGCCATGGCAACGCCAAAACATCACTTGCAGGATTGGACAATGGCAAGCTGTACGCAATCATTTGGACGACCACCCCATGGACCATCCCCGCCAACCAGGCCATCTGTGTGAGCGGCGAACTCGAGTACGTCGTGGTCGAAGCGGATAACAATGAACGCTATATTGTGTCGGCTGAGCGTCTGGCTACCCTGCGCGAGAACTTCAAGCTGGCGCTGCCAGTGTTGGGCAGCATCAAGGGCACCGACCTGGTCGGCACCATCGCCCAACATCCAATGTACCCACGTGACTCGCCCGTTCTGGTTGGCGAGCACGTCGTACCTGGCTCGGGAACGGGACTCGTGCACACTGCACCCGGTCACGGACTGGACGACTTTGCCATCTGCCAGAAGCACAACATTCCCGTGTTGTCGCCCGTTGACGATCTTGGCAAGTTCACAAGTGACGTAGGCACCACGCTTGCGGGAATGGAGGTACTCGGCGCGGGCAATGACGCGTCCATCGAGGAGCTCAAGAAGATTGGTGCGCTGGTCTTCCAAGAAGCATACACACACAAGTATCCCTATGACTGGCGCACAAAGAAGCCCATCATCATCAGGACGACCAAACAATGGTTCGTCGACCTGAGCAACGTCCAGTCAACAGCAGTCGACTGTGTCAAGGCCGTCAACTTTGTACCACCCACTGGCACCAATCGCCTGTCAAGCATGGTGGGCCGTCGCACAGACTGGTGCATCTCTCGTCAGCGCTACTGGGGCGTGCCCATCCCCGTGTTCTACGACAAGGAGACGGGCGAGGCATTGCTCAACGACAACACTTTCAATCACATTCTCCAGCTGTTCCAGAAGCATGGCTCAGACTGCTGGTTCAACATGGAAACGGCACAGTTGCTGCCGGCAGAGATGCGCAACCAGGCCGACAAGTACATCAAGGGTACGGACACGATGGATGTCTGGTTCGACTCAGGTACGTCGTGGCGTGGTGTGTTGGTGTCTCGTGGAGTCATGTCCTTGGAGGACAGCGCAGACATCTACCTGGAGGGAAGTGATCAACACCGTGGATGGTTCCAATCCTCTCTTTTGACATCAGTCTGCACAAGAGGAATGGCACCATACAAGAACGTCGTGACACACGGATTCCTCCTGGACGAGAAGGGTTTCAAGCAGTCCAAGTCCCTTGGCAACACAGTATCGCCCAAGTTGATCGTACAAGGAGGTCAGGTAAGTTTGGGAGTGATACCTACGCAACTCGATTAATCAAACTAACGTCCGATCACTCAAATATCAATCATTCATCCTGGAAACACTTGGATCTCTTCAATTAATTATTTTTGGATCATTTAGAACAAAGTTGAGAACCCTGCTTATGGAGTGGATATGATGAGGATGTGGGTGGCATCATCTGATTACTCAAAGGATATCTCAGTCGGCCCATCAATCTTGGCAAAGATATTGGACAATGTCAAGAAGATCAGGAACACAGTCCGATACATGCTTGGAGCCAACTTTGACTTCAACCCAGATCAACACTCTGTTCCATACTCGCAACTATCCGAGGTATGTATGATGATTGATCACCAGTCTGGAATGATTCCAATCACTCACACTCAATCAACCAATGTAGCTCGATAAGTATGCTCTGCACAAGGTATACGCGTTGAGTGAGTCTGCCACGCGCAATTATGATCAGTTCCACTTCCAGAAGGTGACTCAGGACTTGCTCAACTTCTGCAATGAGACATCGGCATTCTACTTTGACATCATCAAACAAAGACTATATGTCGAGGCGCCAGACAACATACACAGACGCAGCTCTCAAACAGTCCTTTTCGAAATGTTGGACGTTGTCAACAAGATCATTGCACCCATAGCTGTGCACACTTGTGAGGACATCTACAACCATCAGTACAAGTATCGTCAACCGACCGAGTCTGTCTTTACACAGGGCTGGACAAGGACGCAACCCGAATGGAACAACCCTGAGCTGCACGACAAGTGGACACAGATAATTGCCGTGCGTGATTCAGTCAATCGCATGCTACAACAAGTGAGAGACGCCGGACATATTGGTAGACCCGACGAAACAACCATCACCCTCACCCTGACCAGCCCTCTGTACGAGTTGATCCAGTCGAATGAAGGCCAGCTCGACGACATCTTCTGTGTTTCCAAGGTGACTGTCGTGCGTGCCACCGACAACGAGTCTCAGGCTCAGAGCAAGGCTCATCCAAGTGACATCTACAGACAGGTGGACCCAGATTATACACACAGCGTAATCACTGCCACTCCAAACGGTGCCGAGATAGGCAAGATGAGGGTGGTTGTCGAGAAGAGCTCGTGCCACAAGTGTCCACGCTGCTGGCGTCATACCAGTGAACAGCCATCCCATGTTTGCAGTGCCTGTTCATCCAGGCTAGAACAAATCAAACAAAGACAACAATAAATGATCAATTATTGAGTGAGTGAGTCATTATGATGACGGCACCTCCTGCATCGCTTCTGATACTGTATTTGGATTGCTTAGCTTGGCATCGAGGTTGGCCAGAAGTGTCGACAGGCTCTTGAATGTGTCCAGCTCTTTGAATGAGAGCTCAGTCTTCTTGATGATGCTGTTAACTTTGAGTTTGGCAGAATGTATGTTTGTCGAGTTGGTTGGTGTCTGTTCCAGGTACAGGTTGACGAGCGTCGCGATGAATGACACGACACGCTCAAACGACTCCTTGTCTGTGTCCCAGCCCTGAGTGGCCTCGATGGCACGACAGGCACGCTGTTGCAAATCTATTGCCTTGTCCAAGTTTCCCAGACTGTGATGGTAGCTTGAGTAGACCCTCCAGACGTCGGGATTGTTGGTCAATCTAGATGTGATCTTGCCGAACATCTCGCTGACGGGCTTCTCAATGCGACGACCGTTGATGCCAGACTTGTCCGTGTCGTCTTTAACGACAAAGTCCGCGAGCACCTGCAGCACCTTGATGTCCACCTTCTTGTCGTTCAGATCAAAGATCTGCAGTACCGTCTGAATCACACTTTGGAAGTCGCGCAACGCCATGCATACGTGTTGGTAGTTCTCCCACAGCTTCCAGTTCTCGCGCTTGTGCTTCAGGCCGATCTGCATGGCCGAGTGAGCCTTGTCCAGCTTGCCCTGGATCATGTAGACGGCGGCCAGGTTGCCGTAGGCCTCACCCTCCTCGGGCTCGAGTGAAATGCAACGACTGAAAGCGTTTGTGGCCGCATCCCACTTCTCGATACGCATCGCAGCGCATCCGCATGAGAACCAGCTGCTTGGGAACAATGGGTTGATGGACAAGGCCACCTCGTAGCACTCGATCGCTTCAGCCCACTTGGCTCTCTGAATGTAATAGTGTCCAAGTGATCGCTGGGCACGAGAGTATCTCTTGCGCGACAGCTCCCAGCCAGTGATGTAGTGTTGTGGGTCGTCCAGGACGTCGCCAAGCATGCACCACAGTTCGGGCGTGGGCTCAATCTCCAGACGCTTGCGTACCAGGTCTTCTGAATCTCGCGTTCCTGCCCATGGCCTGAAGACACTTGATGGCGTCAATCCACATCTCCAATCGCTCAAARGATGTCGTAGGCACTTGATGCCGCACCGATGGACACAAGACGCTCGCCAACTTCGCGCTCCATATCCCAGCGTGGGGGATAGTCCACAATGAAGATGTAGCGCAGACGGTCGGCCGCCAGCGAAGTCTCGTCATCGTATTGCTCAACCAGGGCTTGGATCTGAAGTGCAGCACGGTCAGCAGTCTTGGACGATGTCGACTCCAGACGACTCTTCATCAGCAGACCCATCGAATGCACGATCCACGAGTTGGAGTACTCCAACGTCTTGCGCACATATGGGAACATCTCCTCGTTGGCACCGCTGGCGCCACTCTGCATCTTGAGGAGCAGGGCTTGCATCAGTATGATTGCCTGGTCGACAATTCGCAGATTGGTCGTTGCCAGCTTCATATCCTTTAACTTTGGTCGCGAGAGTAGTGTTGGGTCATCGTTGGTAATCTCGCGCTTGTACTTGAAGTCCTCGTGATCCATGTCTTGTTCTGGCTCGGGATCGGCCTCAGTGTCCATGCTGTCACTGTCGATATTTGCTTTGGTCGCTGGAGCATCGCTTGCTCTTGACTTTGTCACATCCAACACGAGTTGAGCCGTGTCAAAGGTTTGGAAACGGGTACGACGACCGAGCGCGCCCGTCAATGTGGCGATCAGGCCAGAGACCTTGGTCGCCTGCTCCAGGGTCTCGGCGACCTTGGCCTTCTGTTTGAATAGCAAGTATGTCAATGAGCTCTCGATCGCTGCGCTGGCCGCCAGATCGATCGCGCGGTCAGTCTCAGGGTCGACATCGACAAAGAATCTGTTTACAATCTGGAAACGCTCGGCCATTGCCGACTTTAGTGATGGTGTTGGGTTGGGTAGCGAGCGTTGATGATACATCATTGCGCGACAACTCCACCAACAACTTGAGCGACAACTGTCCAACTTTGCATAGTTGTCCACCAAGCACAATCTAGCCAAGTACAAGAACTCTGGATGAACAACCTTTGTATAAATAGGCTCTCCATCGACCTCCAACAAGCTCTTAATCTCTTTATATCTTTGTGTATTCTATTCATTCATTGTGTAACTTGGTTAGTTAGTATGTATGTTTGTCGTGATTGAGTGATTGATTGAGTAGCTCACTCACATTGAACTGAGGCACCTCCTTTGGACCTGGTCCAGTCCAGTTGATTTGAATGTAGACGTTCAAGAATGTGATACCTGTCAACAGAAGTGCAAGTTGATTCTCTGATGACTCATCTAAATCCTCAATAGCTTGGTTTAGATTGAAGAAGTAGTCTGGAGGGTGGCAAGTAAGTAAGGTTAGTTTGTATGTTTGATTGTTTGAATGAGATTGATTGAGTGATTGAATGAATGAATGGTACACATACCTTCAGCAGTTGTATCGTCTTTCTCCAACTTGTCATAGTTGAACAGTGCAGTTATGAATGGTGATGTCTGTATTGATTGCCACAGGTTACCAGTGACAATGTTATGTGCAAGTTTGATTACGTCCAACTCAACATCATCATAACCAGCATCAAGCAACGATGTTATCTTTTCAACATTATATTCCAATACCCATTGATCTATATCATCAATTGCAATACTCTTTCCCATCTTGTTATTATCTTATTATTATTACTTCTGTCTCAATGATAGAGTGAATGAATGAATAAAGGAGTCAACTTGACCCCAAAGAGCTAAACAAGGAAAACGAACGAAAGTGGCAAAAGAACACACTTCTGAAATGAACTCTCCCACAGATTTCATTCAATCTTCGCTCAACCGCACTAATGAAATGAAGAGATAAATAGAGAGAAACATATACATAATAGTATAAAGTGATTTGAGTTTGTTTATTTATAGTATTGATGTACATAGATGGTAAACATATACATTATTTATAAAGAAGAGAGTGTACTTAATTAATCCCTCTTCTTTCTCTCCATCTCTTGTACAACATCCTTCATATTTGGATAATAACTTCGGTGTACACTATTGTGATTGATTGAATGAATGAATGAATGAGTAAGTACATATGTATAACTAACAAACTAAACTAACAATATAGGTAACTTACTATTTGATAACATATTCTGGATACAATGCTACAATTACAACTAAAATGACATTGAGATAGAAGTATCCGCTTGAGTATAATGATGAGAGAAGGTCGATGTTATACCAATCACCTCCAATTCCAAAGGAACATGCAATTAGAGTCCATCCAAAGTATAGTATAAGTGATCCCAAGAATGCAACAATGCTGACCCATGTCCATGTTAGAGTCTCCAGTGCCACCTTGAAGTTGACAGTGAATACCAGACAGGTGAATACCAGAACTCCCATGTAGAACTCGTCAATGTTGTGACCGTCGCCATAGATGATTCCGCGATTCATGCTCAGCACCGGCACAAAGAAGATGCACAGCGATTGGTACAACGCCGAGAGGATGGTGAAGAAGAACATGCGGAAGTTGAAGTGCGCCAGCATCGGTCCATCCTGGTAGAGCTCTGGGAATGTGTTGGTGTTACCAGTGCCCACAGCTCGGTTAAAGACTCCAAGAGCAATAGCTGGGAACAGTGTGAACAGGAAGCTGTACAGAACGATGGTTGTTGGATCGTACAACGTCGAGCCAGACGACAGTGTGTAGATGGTGTACCAGAACTGCGTAAAGACAAGTGTTGCCGACTTGTTCATGATGTACAAGATGAACGAGGTGACACGTTGGTATGCATTGCGGCCATGCAACAGTAGTAGGCGCTCGAGCAAACGGAACTCAGAAAGAGAGTAGTCGGCAGTCTGTGCAGCTTGGATACCCTCGTGACCAATGATACCGACACCAATGTCTGCATTGTCAATCATTCCAATATCATTGGAACCATCACCAATTGCGAGTGTGACATCCTGGATGTTGTTCTTGACCAAGTTGATCACAGATGACTTCTGGTTGGGGGAAAGACGGAAACCAATGGCTACATTACAGTTCTCTGCAAGCTTGAGGAACTGCAACTTGGTGGTAGGGTTGGACAGCAAGTACTCGAGGTTGGTGCCCGAGAAGACCAGGGCAATGTCCTTCTTGTTCCTCTTCTCAGTGGCGGTTGCTAGGTATTCGTTCAACATCGAGACACATTCATTCTCCGAGTTCTCGGCCAGCACAAGGATCTCCATGGTTGATTCGTCGATCAGACGACAGCTAGCACCGACGTTCATGGCAGTCAACAACTTGTCTCCGGTGAGCACCCACATCTTGATTCCACTCGAGCGGAGAGTGTGGATGGTCTCTGGTACTCCCTCTTGCAGTTTATCATCAACTGCTGTGGCGCCCAACAGTGTGAGATTGCTCTCCATCTCGGCCTCAAGTGCACGGATGGCATCGGCGTTTGAAGTGGACTTGGCTGCACGGTAATCGTTGACCCATCGCACAACGGTCTCTTCCTTTAGTATCTTTTGAGCAACACACAATGTCCTAAGGCCCTCTTTGCCAAAGTTCTCAAGGTCGGTGATGGTCTTGTCGGCGAATGGCTGCTTGGGTGCCAGACGCAGGAAGATCTCCTCATCAGCGCCTTTCATGTAGAGCATCACCTGGTTGTTGATTGGATTGCGAACGATGACGGACATTCTTCTTCTGGACGATGTGAAACCAATAATCTCTACTACCTGGAACTCGTAGGATTGTCCCTGGATAGAGATAGAGAGGAAGTTGTTGACACGCTTGTGCAACTTGTAGCCATTGGACAGGGCACCCTTGAGCAAAGCCAACTCATCCATCGAGGAACCCTTGTAGAACACCTCTCCTTGGTCGCCATCTTCAGTGCAAACGGTGTGGCAAGTCATGATAGCCATGAAGTAGTCCATTCGAGTCTGGTTGGATTGGTACAAAGCCTCGTCAACTGGGAACAACTTCATTGTGGTCTCTCCATTATTGTTGCTCATTGGCTCCATTTGATGTCCAGGGGCAGCCAAATTGTCAACTAGATGCACGGTACCTCCTATCGAACACTTCTTCAACACCATCTGGTTCTGTGTAAGTGTTCCAGTCTTGTCTGAGAACAAGTAGGCCACTTGTCCCAACTCATCAATCAGTGTCGACGACTTGGGGAACTGACGAGAGCCGGCAATATCCTCATTGACAAAGGTCATGTTGATGAGCTTGATGATGTCGATGGTGAAATAGAGTGTGATGGCAATCAGACCATTGTAGAGGATGATAAAGGTGAAGAACATGGTGGCGACGGTCATGCTGGATAGGTCCAAGTACCAGGTATCATAGTCCATCTTGGTGCGGTACACGATGGTCGAAATGGCGGCCAACAGCACAGAGATTGACAACAGCGAGAACAAGAAGTAGTTGGTCATGCGCTCCACACGTCCGAGCTTGGTCTTTTTGTTGGTGGACAGGCCTTCAATCTCGAGGGCAGGCACAAGCGAGTGGTGGCCAGTGTAGATGACACAGCCGTAGACCCACTTGGTGTTGGTGATCTTTGCGCCACGAGTAACAAAGTGTTGGAAACCTATGTTCTCTGTAACACGATCATGGAGCATCTGGCCTCTAAAGTTTGATGGCAAGGTACCAGGCTCGCTACATGATATCTTGGCATCGAGTTCTGCTAGAGATCTTGGGTCCTTAAGAGTGGAGGTGAACTCTAGTGCGGACTTGCTCGACAACTTGACTTCTCCATCGGCCGTCTCGTACTGCTCGACCATGCACACGTTGTCCATATCACTAGTGGCCAACAACATTAAATCTGCAGGTATGTATTCATTGTTCGACACCTTTATAACATCGCCAGGCTTCAACTTGTAGGAGGCAACATCATTGAAGACTGCACCACGCAGAATCGACACCTTCTTCAAATTCACATCCCTATCCAAATGACGCTGTTGCTGAATAGTAGTCAACAATTGCAACACAAATGTTGCCACAACCATTACCAACAATGGTCCCAAAGTCGTAAAAGTACCAATAGTACTAAGTGATGGGATTAGCTGGAGAATAATCATTAATATTAGTATGGTCATTCAATCAATCAATCAATATATTGAATATTCAAACATACCTGGAGAATAGTGATCAGCAACAGATATATATATCCAAGTCTAAATGTGTTGTGCCAGAGGAACCTCTTGAGGAAATGAAGTACCGAGTAGGTATGAATGTGTATCTTGTTGTTGGGGAAATTGAACTCTCTGTTCTCCAACTCATCATTGATGTATATGAACCTTTGGTTCAAGTCCATGTTTGATCGATTGATTGATTATATGTATTATATATTTTAAATTTGATACAGATATAATAATGATACAACAACAGTTAAACTTGGTAATAATTATAACTTTAAAGTTAAATAATAGTTCCTTTATGTGAACTAAGTGAGGGTATTGATTGATTGACTGACAGACTGGAATGGATGTGGATCAACCACGCCATTGGCATCAACGGCGATGTTTGTTTGATGGGATGGATTAGTGTCCAGTGTTTGTTAACGAAACAATCATGTGATTGCATCAATCATGTGTGTTTAAAACATTGAGGTATAGGTAGAGGTGGCAACAGCCTACCAACGAACTAGTGGTAGTGGTAGTGTTAGGTCGTGGTCTTTTAAAACTATGATTGATAGTTAATTATAGACACTCTCTGATGATCAATCTCAAGATACACACACACACACACACTTTCATCAGATGATCAATCACATGACACACACACCTTAATTATGTGTGTTTAATTTCCATCATAAGGTTGTTGACGTTTCGGGTCCACCCGACACACACACACAACACATTAACTAAGGATGTCGATGTCCAACATGTTGCCTCATCACCAACCCTTTGGTGATGACACATCCAAGAAGTCCAAGACTTGTCAAATGATCAATGAATGAAGAGTACATGTATTTTGGATATATTGTAATTTCATAGTAAACAATATCCAATGCAGCCACTGATGATGGACATTGATAGACATGACAGGAAGTTGACTTGATGATTGTCCAATATGTCCGCTCCACTAAGATGTGCAATCAGATTATTCTTTGACTTTGGTTGGATGTTTGTGACCTTGTTATTCTTGATGTCCCATCCAGAGTATTGAACAGTAGCTCCAAGTAGTGAATCAATCTAAAACAATGAATGAATGAGGTGTTAGAGTTGCATCTTGTTCAACATGGTCCAACAACAACATACCATCGATCCACATATGCCAGAGAATGACGCCAAGAGTATGATTGGATATTGGGGTTGGTGAGCGGTGACGTTGGCTGGTGCGAATAGGATGGAGAGTACGTAGTAGCATACTCCAATGAAGAGACCACCCATGAGTGATGCGAATGTGCCAAGGGGACTGATTGCGCCGTTAGTACCAGGTGGCACACGTCTAAGCTTTGTGATCAAGATCGGCTGTGTCTTATTAAGTATGCCCAATTCTGAAGCCCATGTGTCACCATTGCAGCATGCATACTGTCCTACAAATGCACATAACAAGAACACGTCCAAAGGGTATCTCGAGTCAATATATGTGTTCCATCGACTGTTGCTCACCAACATATGCGCCAGTGCCAGTACAGTGCCCACCAGACTGTTTGAGAACACCTGTATATAGTTCCTCTGGCCACCTGTGAATGAGTGAGTAGTCGCGTCAATATTCACATCCATCTCAGACACACTCATTCATTCATTCTCAGACACCTACCAACTTTGTGATCTTCCTCAAGCTTCTTCTTGATGGACGCTTTGTATTTGGTCAGATAAGACGATGATAGGTAGAAGGCGATGAGGATCGCGGCAAAGGTGTGACCTGCTGTGAATGTGATCAAGCCTGTGAACCAAGCAGCGATCGCACCTGACATGTTCAACGACTTCTTGCGCAGACCATGTAAAGCCAACAAGGTTGCGATGGCAACTCCAACCCAGATGTGTCCCTGTATAGTTCCTAACAATATATGTCTCAATGATGATGATGATCCATCCATCCTTTGTAATAATGTAATTATATGATTGAATGATTGATTAGTTGATTGAAATTAAATGAAAGTATGTCTTCCCGATCGGGTTGATGATCAAGATGAGTGCGTGGTGGCGCCTGGGGGTGATTGAAGTTCACTGACTTGATCAGATTGGTCAATCGATCGCGACATTTATGATACATCTTTTATTTGTTGCTGTTGTTGCTGGTGGTATGACGATAGTCTGCCAATGAGAATGGTCGAATGTATTGGCCGACGAATTGACGCTCCCACCAATTGTCGTTGTTGGCATCGTCCGCCACGCTGTGCCCACTGGCTCGCCAATCAGTGAATCGGTAGAGATAACGCTGCGCCCTGATGTACTTTGGCGGCTGCTCCGATGGAAACGGCGAGTATTCAATAAGACTGAGCACCTCGTGCGAGCCCTCCAACAGCTTGGCCATGAAGTGGACGATCCAGCCTTGTCCACGAGCGTCGGCAGAGAGTGCCGCGAACCACATCTGCCAGTCCAGACGCGGCTTGTGGCCAGGGAAGATGAACGGCGGCATCCTCGACAGATTGCCAGGTTTGTAATAGAATTCGTACTCTTGCCACAGCTGCCCATCGTCGCTGCCCTCAATCGAGATTTCAAAGCGCTCAGTGGTCATGTGCGAGAACAGGCCGTACACGGCCGTCAGGTGGTAGAGGCTGACGGCCGAGTTGACGCGCTGTATCAGCACGGGCACACTGCTGCGCTGCAGGTAGCGCGTCATTGAGAACAGCGACGACGTGCCGATCAGGATGAACACGAATGGCACCAGCAGGTTCTTGGAGTTGAGGTTCGACAGGCCAAAGTCGGGTCGCTTGAAGTGGTAGATCCTGTTCTTGAGCGACTCGAGCTCCAGCAGCTTCTGGCGGAAGGGTAGCATGATTGAAATGAGGAACGAGTCGTCCAGCAGTAATATCAACAATGCAATCGTTAGGTAATTGAAAAAGTTGTAGTTGCCAGTGAGTATGATCATCAGCTGCAGTCCAACATTAACCAAGCATGCTCCAATCCTAAATGTACGTGGTGCAAAGAACAAAGGAGGAATGAGTATCTCCACTACCAGTGTCATCATTGTTTCAAACTAATATGGTTGGATGTGTGGAGGTATGTTGTGAGTAAGTGAGTGTCCAGCGTGACGATCATTCAATCAATCAATGTAATGTACCTTGTGGAACATCTGTGGAAGTTGGTGAAAGTAATAACTCTAGAGTGATTGATTGATTGATGTTGGTTAGTCTGGATGACCTGGATGTGGGGCTTTGCCTCAGCCCAAGCCCAAGCCCCAGCCCCAATGGGACTGATCAATGATGTACATACAAATACATTGGGTATACATTGGGTCTCGTAATGATAGCTCATAGCTTGTAATGAAGACCATATTGGTGTAAGCTTAACCAGTCCACTTCCAAAGATCAATCTAAAGACAAGCCATCTGATTATGTTTGAAGGTGTGTGAGTGAGATGGGATTGAGTGATTGAGTGACCGAGCGAGTGAGTCCAACATACTTGAAGAGGTATCTGATTGGTTGTGATGGCTTCTCATCATATTCTGAGCCAAATGGTGATATGAAGATGGCAAGGAATGCACATTCTAGCAACAGGTGATCCCACTTTATGATGATGATCATCGTGTTTGATGGTTAGCGAGAGGTGATCAATCATTGTCACGTGACAGCAACAATAACAACATACTTGATATGTATAGAAGATCTGACCAACGTCAACGATGAGGAAGTAGAAGAACCATGTGAAGCCGAGATAGATTGAGTGTGACATTGTAAAGATGGACAGTGAGCTTGAGATCAAACCAAGTATACATATCGATTGTAACATTGTATTGACTGGCATGCCCAAACCCTTTGTAGGATGTATCAACAACATCCATATCGAATTGATCTCTACATTATTCTCAACCTTTGTATCCAACAATGGCTGTTATCGGTAGTATACCATCATCTCCTACAAGTCCATTGATTTGAATACTATTCATACATATGAAGTAAGTGAGTGATTATCATTCAAATCATAAGATCAATCATACGATCAAACATACTATGATGAGAAGAAGGCAACAAAGAATACGATTGATAGAGTCTTGAGGAAGATCCAAGTTGATAGATAGTATGACTTTCGTCTTTGCTTCTCTTTTAGTGATTGTTTCTTCAACATCTAAATATCTATATATATATGATTGATTGAATGATTGAAAGAATGAATGAACTTTTGGTCGGCGATGCAATGATGTGTGTCAAGTCTGTTGGCCTCAACGAAACTTGAAGAAATGTCAAAGGGCTCCCTTCCCTTTGAAAATTCTTTGGCTTCATTCGTTTCTTTGTCATTCTTTCAAACAAATAATAATGGATACATGTACAAATAATAATAATAATAATAACAATAATGTATTGCCAAGAACATTACAATGTTTTATTATAACATTACTTATGAAGAGTAATATAAAGAAGAATGGTGAGAGGAATCTAAATGGTGTAGAATATATTTGTTTCGATAAGTGGATGTGGAACTTAGCTTTGGTCAACAGATATTGGTTCGATATGGTCACATTGAGAATAGATTATATTGGTCATCATTTATCATCAATGCCTAGACATACATTGCAAAGTATATTGAAAGGACTTGAACACAATCTTCATTGGTCACTATTCAAACATATCAAACATATCGATCTAAACAAATTGGAATACTATCAAAAAGATTGTTTGGAGATAATTGAAGAGCCCATTGATGATGATGATGAGCATACCGATGAAGAATATGATGAAGATGAAGATGAGGTAGAAGAGGAACCTTTGGACAACAACGAGTCTGAGGAGAATGAATATGTGGCGGAGAGAAGATCATGGTGGCAAAAGGACCTGGAGCCTACGGAGGAGCAAGGTGATCATTGGTATTTTCACCGATTCGGGTATTACTTTCTAGATGTTAAAAAGTTCTACAAAAAGTGGAGAATGGAGGTTGGAATGGAGGAGTGCTTGGGGACGCCTCTAATCTATCAAGTAACAAGATCCAATCGATAACTTACAAGAACAAGAAGAAGTATTGTAATGATAGTGGCAGGAGAATGATCGAATTGATTCCCTACTACTTTGCCAACTTGACCAGCGTGGAGGTCCATGGAGAAATCTACGACCTTGGTTCCAAATGGTTAACAAGGTTACCGCATCTTCAACATCTGAAGATATATCTCTTTATACATACCCGCGACAATGAAGCCGAACCAGATTTTGACAAGTTGTGGAACCGCATTGCCAGCATTAGTCATCGACTGATCACATTGGATGCGTCTGTGAACGGTGAATGCCACACTCTCAAAGACCAAGCTATTGGAATTCTGTTCCAATCGCCTACATTGACCAGTCTGTCTATAAGCGGATCACTTGAACACTTCTGGCCCACATTCAGTGATATAGAGAATGACAATTCTGATCGTGGTTCATCATCAAATGGAAGGGTACTCTTGGATGCACTAGTCGCCAACCAGACGCTCACTTTCTTGGAAATCATTTTCCCCAAGACTGATGAATCGATTAATCATCGTGGACAATATGTTCAATTATTCTTCAAAGCGTTGCTCGCAAACAAGAGCATCACTCACTTGTCCATCAATAATGGAGTCAACCTTGGCACACTTCTAGATGGATTGGTCAACCGATCAAACACCACCATTCAATCATTGGAGTTAATATTTAATTATTGTAAGTCCACGATCATTCATTCAATCAATCAATCGATCAATCAATCATTTACTAACCCAAATACTCTATCAATCAATAGCTCCAACAAGATTTGCCAGTCAGGTATATAGGTTGATTGGAAGTAATATACCGACAATAAAGAAGATGAGGATAATGAATTTCACTGATATTGATGATGGAGAGGTTGATAAGGAGGCGTTGGCAACATCAATCCACAATTGCTTTGCGAGCAACACAACTTTGGAGTCATTGTACTTGTATTTCTCAAACAAGTCGCAGATTGAACCTACACTGAAAGGATTGGTGGCAAGTTCTATCAATGGTGGACGACTTCGATCACTCACTCTTTATAACTATCCACGACTTACAGCCGAGATGTTGGCCATTGCCAAGTCTATCCCCACACTGGAGCAATTCCAATTGGAAAGGCTTCAAGTTGATGAGGGAAACTAAAAAAAACTAATTCATTTGTACATTCTTCATTCATTCATTCATATAAATATATATTAACCCAATCAATGGATGATAATGTATCATTACCAGTATTATTACAATGTTCAATTTTATCTCTTCTTCTAAATGATGTAGAATACATAAAGAGAGAGGGATGTATGAATGAAGATAGTAATCTATGCTTCGAACAATGGATGTGGAATCTGGCATTGGTAAATAGACGTTGGTTCACATTGGTGACGATGGCAATTGGGTCAGCTGGAGACGAGCTCGAATACATGCCTCATGATACACTGGGCAACATCCTGCGAGGCACACCTTCGCAATGGTCACTTTTCAAACACATCAGGTACATCGATCTCAATATGATTGAGAAGTCAAAGTTCGAGCCTACATCATTGTTTGAAGATGATACACCGTCATCAACAACATCCTCCTCACCACTATACGATGATGACGAGATGTATGACAGCGAGGAGGAGAGACAAAGACGAGAGCTAGATGTCCAAGATCAACTTGAAAATGGCAACTACGACTCGTCGTTAATGAACGAGACTGAAGAAGATGAATATGTGGCTGAGCGCAGGATATGGTGGCGCAGGGATGAGCCAGAGGAGATGAGAGTGTACCTGCCAATCACCAATGTGGACGAAGGAGCAAAGGACGAGCAAGAATATTGGACTCGCAAGCTGGTTGACCAAAGAAAGATATTTCGATATCCAAACTTGAAGAAGTTCTACAGACAATGGCGCAAGGAGGTGGGGATGGAAGAGGAGCAAGAAGCAGTGACAGTCGCGACCAACAACATTCAATCGATATCATTCAGACTTAATTGTATCAACAAGAGAAGTAGTATGATGGATATTCTAAGCTTACCATACTTTGCCAACTTATCCACTATATCCGTTAATGGAGAATGTTGGTACATCAGCACCAAATGGATAACAAGACTCAAACATCTTCGACACTTGGAATTAGATTCCTCGTTTGACTTCTATAGCCTTCAAGAAGGCTTTCTATATGGCCGCTTTGACAAGCTTTGGAACAGGATCGTGAGCATCAGCAATCAACTCATCACGTTGGACACGAGCATCGGTGGCGAGTGCCTCACGCTCAAGGATCGTGCAATTGGCTCACTCTTCCAATCACAATCATTGACCAATCTTTGGATAGGAGGACGATACGGACATACGGATGAGTTTTGGAGGGCATTCAGCCATCTGGAAGGGCACAATGGATTGTCCAGGTTGGCAGAGCCCCATTCATCATTGGTGGCACTCAAGGCCAATCAGACACTCACCAGTTTGGACATCATGATACCTGGGATTTTTAATGATGATGCTAAACTACAATACACTCAGCTGTTCTTCAATGCACTGCTCGCCAACCAGAGCATCACACACCTGGGCCTCTACAATGATGTTAACTTTGGCACAATACTCGAAGGATTGATTAATCGATCAAACATCACCATTCAATCATTGAAATTGAGAATGGACGAAGTTAACTACCAGCGTAAGTATTGAATGGAATGATTGGTTGGTTGTTGATCATTCATTAACTCAATCAATCAAATAGTTACCGATCAGTTGTTTAAGTTTATTGGAAGCAATGTCCAGACTGTCCACAAGTTGAAGATTATACCATTTCCAGAACCAGATAATGCTGATGATGAGGTGGTTGCCACAACCATTATCAATAGCTTCGCAAACAACACATCTTTGATGTCACTGGATTTGGATCTCGATGATTGGCAGCTAGATAAAGTTGCCAAAGGACTGCTCGCAAGCTCAAGCAAAGGCGGACGACTCCGATCATTAACTACATATCGTTGTACCATCACTGACGAGGTAATGTCATTGATCAATTCAATACCATCTTTGGAACTACATTATAACGAATCATAGCCAGAAGTAATCACCAACAATCATTCTTAACGAGACCTATTTAATCAATCAATCAATCAACAATGGCAACAATAACACTCATCCATGGAATGGTAACTGAGATGATACCATTTTGGTATGTGGCGCTAGAGACTGTCTTGAGTGGAGCCTTGAATTGGAGGCCGTTGGTGAAGTCTGTGGCGGTCATTCCACGACGGAACGAGTAAAGCGAGTAGATGCCAGTTGTCTTGCCATTCATCTGAATGACGAGTGCTTGGTCCTGGGTCTCGGACTTGTTGATCAGCACAATCTTGGCCTTGTTGTCGGTGGCGTAAACCTCGACGCCGTCGACTAGCGATGTGGCGCTCACCATCACAGTGCCCAGCTTACGCAGGTAGCTACCGCCAGTCCATGCGGCAATGCCCCAGTAGGATGGCAGTGGGACGTACTTGCCGGCTGGTGCGTCATTGTTGGAGGTACCGTCGGTAATGAGACCGAGGGCGCCATTGTTGTCTGCATAGTTGTAAGCGCGACCGCCGCGGCTGAGCACCTGGCCGATGGTAGACACGGTGTGGACGAGATTGCGCGAGGTGTAGAAGGCCTGGGCCCACGAGCCATCGTACCATGAGTTGTAGTTGAACTCACCAAGCTGAATGTTGATTTGATTGGCACGTGCGCCAAAGTACACATTGATCTGTTGGCGCAGCCAGTTGAGGGCATCGCGGTACTGGTATGTGGCGTTGATGTTGCCCAACACCTTGCCGTCGCCATACTTGTGGAAGTCGATGATGTCGGTGTCGGCATTGCAGTTGCTCATGAAGTTGTTGAAGTCGCCGTACTTGTAGTCGGCCCATGTGACTAACGAGGGACCGGCGAGGTACAGACGGCGTGTAGTGGCAGCACGCATAGCAACAGCAATGTTGTGGTAGCCTGCATTGCCGGCGCCTCCAAAGATGTAGTTGTCCATTCCAAAGCCATTGTCGGGCTCGTTGCCAATGACGTAGTAGTCGACTGGGCCGCCATTCTTACCGCCATTGTCGTTAAAGTAGTGGACAAGCGAGGCGGCATCCGACGTGGTGATGTCATTGTCGTTGGTGGAACCACCAATTACGACAAAGGGGATTCCGCTAATGTTGCGGATGGCCTGGATGTAGGCGGCGCCGTTGGTGTCGCCAAAGTTGCCTCCAGCAGACGATCCGACGTTGCCATTGAAGTAGCGAAGGGGTATCCGCCAGACTAGGGGTCCGAGTTTGCCAAGCAGAGTTCTCCAGTTTGTCGAGGCAGCACCTCCTTTGATCAAGTTAGTTGAGCCATAAGTAGACACAGTCGATCCAATCGACATGTTTGTGACATTGAATGACTTTACGGTGAAGTCAACAATGATGTTGGGTGTTCCAGCAGCCTCTCCAACACTTGCAAAAGCTGCAACAACTGCCAAAGCGAGCAATAATGATGATACAAATGTAAAGTATTGTCTTTCCATTATTTGTTATTTGATGCGATGTGATGTATGTAATGAATGAATGAAGTGAATGTGAACTTAAAGTGTTCGTAGGCGGTATACCCGTCTGTCCGCCAGTCCATCCACCCGTCCATCAGTCAATCACGCGCCACACCTTCGTCAGATATTTTGTTAAGTTCCAAAGGAACTCGCGTGTCTGAGGTCACATGTGTCACCGCGAGTGGGCAATCAATCAAAACCAATGGGTCTCATGTATGGAAGGACATTCGACTCGACACTCATCTATTATTAGAAGGGCGCGTAGACTGGGTCCATTACTTCACCCGAGACAAGTCTAAGCAAAGGCCATCATCACGCGTATTTCATTCATTGAGTGTTTGATGACTACGATCATGACAACAAGAACTCTTTAGACAGCATCTTCCAGAAGTTGTTCTTGGTATTCTTGATGAATGTTGACTTGATCTCAATTGGATTGAACTCATTCAACATTGGAGTCGATATCAGTTGTGTCTGTTGAATGAGTTGAATGATCGAGTGAGTGATCTGGTCACGTTGTCATATGATTGAATATATACAACTTACAAGCATTGATGACTTCTTGTGATCCTTCACACGATGTGATATGTTGATCAGTATCTCTAGGATGGCAGTGTCCCAGACGTATTGGAAGTAGATGGTGTCAAGCTTGTTGAACTCTTCTTGAATGATTCGGAACACGTTGCTGTAGGTCTGGCTATTGGTCGGCATGAACTGGCTCAGTACCACGGCTTGCGCTGGACAATGTAATGATTGAAGACACTGCATCATCCTTGGTATTAGCTTCTCGATCTCTGGTGTCAACTCTGTCGTGCGCGTATTGTTTGCAAAGAATGATGTCTCGACTGCCATTCCCAATAGATAGAAGCGCAGTGCATCCCCGAATCGTTTGGCTTCAAAGTATACCTCGCCCAATGCGCAGAAGCTGTGGCCATTATACGAGTCGCGGACCTTATTGTTCGGGCTAGATGGTTGTTGAAGCTGCAGCGATCGCACACTGAGCTTCATCAAAGTGTTCATTAGTAGTTCGATAATGATGAACTCCAGGTTATCCCTAAGGTTGATGTTTGAGTGAGTGAGTGATTGATAGGGATTCCAGGGAGGGAGGATCATGAGATACATACCCATTGGATGTTTGTGGAATGACAAATGCACGGGACATGGCCATCGCGGCCTTGCCATAATAGTCAATGTTGATCTCATTCTGGTTCTGTATTGTGACAGGTTGATGTTAGTGAACGAGTCATTAAGGAGCAGGCAGGACACCACATACATTGTTCACTCTCTGTATCCTAACCAATGAGCCAATGAGCAATTGGACGATGACCTCTAACAATGAAACGTCTGTGATGCAGTCCAGTAGACTGTACTTGTTGGTCTCTGTGGTCAGATGGCAGCCATCAAGATAGTCGGCATGATAACTCCACTGTTTGGCTCGTTGTGCCTTTGTAATGAATGATTGTAGTGAATCTCCAACCTCACCAATCACTGTGTTCTGATCACGATCATGATCAATGTCCATGTCCATCGAGGAGGAGTCTGAGTCATTGATGAACCCGGCTTCAGTCAACTTTGATGCCAACGTTGCCAAAGACGCCGCAGTATCAATGAGTTGTACATCAGTGTGTTGTGGAGCAACTGAAGCTTGGGCAATCTTGAGTTGCTCGCAGGCCGACAACACATGTTGCCATTGGCGTTGGTTGCACAGCGTCGAGAGGATGGCCAACAGATGAGCATAACTTGGCACCTGTCCAATCTTTTGCAACAGTGTCGACAGTTCGTTGTCACCCACTTGGTGATCGTTGGCGCTGAGCTTGGTGAGCAGCTGGTGGAACTCGAGGTGCGTCGTCGTCGCTGTTTGCTGAGGCCGCAGACTGCTCAGGCTGTTGGCCAGTTCAATGTCGCCTGCGGCCAGGGCTGCGTTGCCTCGTCGGGATATAAGCGTATCCACTTGCAGGCTGGTGAATGCATGTCTATTTACAAGTGCTTGGAGCAAGGTCTTCAATCGATCGACTCGTCTCTCCATCATGAATTGGCTATAATGATACATCAGGCTGTTGTTGTTGGTGTGTTGTTCCTTGTCGTCGTCCTCATCCATGCTAACATGTTGTCCATTGGTATGTGAAATGTCGTGTCTAATTGATACAACAGGGGCAATATCTTTGTTATAAAGTTTGAGTGATGGTACTGAGTGGTGGAAACGTTGCGACAGAGTCAGTGATTGATTGAGGGATACCGAGGTGTCATCAATGTGGATCATACCTTTGGATTTGAATGTGTCCCAGTAGTAGGTGCCATTGTTGACCAGATCAAGTCCTAGCCAATTCAACATAAACTCCAATCTTGAACGGCCAATGTTATCCATTGTCGTCTCCAACAATGCCACCACCGTCATAAATAAGAAGTCAATGCTTTCAACATCGCAGTCCACACAAGTCCTTGCATTATCCAGTTCTCCATGTACAGTCAGCTTTAAGAAGTTGTAGCATCGTAATTTGCGTTGAATGGATACGGGGAGCAGTGGGTCATGTAACAGGTTGGCCCTCAACTGATTGTCAATGGTTGAGGATTGGTCATATATATCGATGAACAATATTTGAAGTATTGACTTGTGATCGCCCTCTGCCAGTGCAATCTCCAACCTACTCTGAGGTGTTGACGACGCTCGTATATGAGGTGTTGATGCTGGTGTCGCCTTCTTATACATATCCATCGAGTCACATGCAATAAGGAATGCTTGTATCCTGTCAGAGTCCTTGAAGCTGAGGGAGGAGATGAGGGTCAGTCCATGTGATCACACAATCGATCAATCAATCAATTACACATACTCTGGGATAGTCTTGGGATCATTGGTGTAGGTGTGCGCTTCGTTGAAGTATTGACGCGCTTCAATGTAGTCGTTGCGGTAGAACGACAACTCGCCAAGCTCAATCATGATGTGAGCGACTGATAGTTGTTGAGTGGTGCGCCATTGCTTGACCCAGTTGATTAGGTATTCGGTCGACTTGTCCAACATATCATTGAGTGGCGCGCCCGCCTGAAGGTTGGCCTGTTCCGCCGTCTGTGTGCTCGAGGCTGCCGCAGTCTGATTGGCCATGAACTGTGGAGGTGTTGGTGGTGGGGACGATGGAGAGCCCGGTGGCGTCGTTGTCGAGGAAGGGGGTGGCTGCTGTGGCGGAGACGTTGAACCATTGGCAACAGCCACAATCGATGACTGTGGCAATAGATACTTGAGTGGCGTGCCCTTGATCACGCCTCTAATGATCCATCGATGTAGATATGGTTCGAATGATTGATGGTACGACGTCGTCGTCGTCGGAGGTGACGTACTCTCCGCGTCCGATGTTGATGTATGATGATGTGTGACGCTTATGAATGACTCGTTCAACTCCTCCAACACTAAACGTTGATACTTGTTTGGCACTATATTCTCAAACTGCTCCAATGTATAATCTAGCGATGTCACTACCATGACAGTCAATGCCAACAACGCCTTTGCACGTCCACTCTGTTGTGATGCCATGCACTTATCATACTGTTTCATAAATGTCTTTATCAAATAAGTATCATTAGGATGATTACTTGTATTCGTCTTTAATGCTACAAGCTACATTGATTGATTGATTGTGGATATAGTCAGTGATCGTTTATTCAATCATTCAAACAAACAAACTTGAATGTATACATACATGTTGTTGTAACTTTGAAGTATCAAGTAAGAACTCTAACCATTGATCTGTGTAGTCTTCACCAATTGCAAGTGCAATTGGCGACTGTATAACTGGCATTCTGTCGCCCTTCATTGTCTTTAACTCATCTACAACAACAACCTATTGGTGTTGTTCATATGTATATATATATAATGAATGTAATGTAATTATATTAATGAACGAATTAATGAATGATTATGAACATCATCTGATTGAATGTCAATCTAGATGTGTTGAAAGTTTGAATTTATGGGACCTTTACCAAAGTTTGAAAAGTCGCGCGAAAGTGTGATGATGAATGATTGATTGTTTGTAGACTTTACTCATTCACTCCATCCCCGTTTGTATATATACAGATAGAGATAGACATACAGGCTCATATATATCAAGTATATCAAGATGGAGGATGAATTAGCCCAAGCACTTGTATATTACTTCAATCTACCGCCTGAGGCAAGAGTGCTGCCTCAGAAGTATCGTGGCACAGACTATCACAAGTTCTTCAAGAGTGAATGCTACAGAGTAGTAAACAACAAACTATATAGGTCAATACAAACAGATGGTATGTCTATACTATGTCATTATATCAGTGATGTACACTTACTCACTCATTCAATCAATCATTCAATCGATCAATCAATCAATCATTATAGCCAAACATGGGGATACACAGAGTAGCACTAGAGAGTATAGAGAGGTGTTGTTGATGTCTAGTTATGAGAAGGTGATGCATGATGCTCACTACCTTGGTGAAGGTGGCAGACATAGAGGTAGAGATGCAATGACAAAGCATCTCAAAGGTATGTTTGATTGATTGATCATTTGATTGAACGAATGAATGAACGACACTGACTTAATGATCACTCAATCACTCAATCAAAGAGAGGTACAATTGGTTTGGAATGACCAAGTCTGTGTCAGAGTATCTTAGTCATTGTGATGTGTGTAGTAGTAGGAAGAGACAGATGACGACGCAGAACACAGCTACATTGGAGACGGGCGGTGCCATCACAAACTTGACGGACGACGACAGTGATCACTCAGAGAGCGAGGAGAGGATTGATAGTTGTGACGAGGAGAACACACTCGACTCTCCCGCAGCAGATCAAAGCATGCTATATAGATTCCAAACGATTGGCTCACAATTACAGAGGGCTGGCAGTTCTCCTCCTCCTCTTCCTACTACTCCTGCTACTCCTGGACAACTCAAGATTAATCGAATCGAAGAGAATGAGGAGTTGGGAGAATACTCAGACGACAGACTCAACAACAACAACAACAAACGAAGCAGTACTGGAAGTGGCAAGGGCAAGAGGGATGGCCATGTATTCAGCCACAATCAAACGGGATCATCACCATCCCAATCCCCATCATCATCATTATCAGAACATCAACAACACTTCAAGAAGCCTAGGAGCAACTTCACAACCAAGTCACCAACATCATCGTCATCATCATCAATGCAATCGACTTGGACCATACCATCACCAACACAATCACCTCAATCTCAGGCGACAATGTCAATGTCGTTGCAGCAACGACATCAATCAATCATTCAATTACCAGCACCAACCAAACCATCATCGATTTGGACCGCATCATCACCATCACATTCACAATCACATTTACAATCACAATCACCATTACCATCACCAATACCATCAACGCCAACAGGTATTCACTCACCACCATCAATGTCTACATCTAGACTGTCTCCACAGAGTGGCGACTCATCGCCAATCATGCCATCAAGTTACCAACAAGTGATAGAGTACGACGCCATTGCACCAATCAAGGCCAGCATCGATACATTTGTCGACGTCATCGCAAGCATACAGAACCAACAACAAAAGGACTTGAAGTGGTCCAAGCAGCAGCAGGCCACACTCTCGTGCGACATCTCTGAGCGACTGGACCGACAGACCAAAGAGCTGAACGACAGGATCGATAAGGAGTCCAGACTCCTGCACGACAAGTTGGACAAACACTCCCAGCTGTTGAGTGACATCCTCCAAGCGCTGCAGGGTGCCACTCCACAGCCTCAACAACTCAACCATCTTGAAGACAGTAGTGATCATTGTGATGACAGACAGGCGCGCCAAGATAACGTCAAATGAAGATCCAGGTTTAGGACCAACACAAGCTACACTCACTCAATCAATCGATCCAGGTCTAGCTTTATTTTGTAGGTGGCTGGCATAAGTCCATTGGATGGTTTGATGGATTGATGGATTGATGGATTGATGGATTGATGGATTGGGGTGTAGTGAATGTAGGCGAATATGGCGGTAGTAGTGTGATTGATTGATGGCAATAATATTATTGCCTATCTCTGAAGAAGTAGATGGTAGAAATATAGGTCAAGTTCAAGAAGATCAGTATAGCTCACATAATACATAGGACCTCTCCATGTGTGAGAACTCCTGATGATAGCTAGTGGCACCATGGTATTATTAGTTTATGGAAGAGCTCTTCATTGAAATCATTTGGAAATATACATACTTGATCACTTCTTCTTTCCTCTCTATCGGCTTTTCTTTCCTCCCTTTCCGCTTCTCTTTCCTCCCTATCGGCTTTTCTTTGTTCTCTATCTTCCTCTCTCTGTAATCTAGACATAGTATCAAAGAATTGACAAAACATTCTAGCTACCTCTAAGAATTCCGATTGGCCACTAGAGGATGTTGATCCTCTATTATTATTATCGTTCATTATTTTGTAGTTGGATAGAAAAGAATAATGAATATATATAGTACCTACTTATCTTTTCCTTGTTTGTTAAGTCTCTCTCTTCTCAAACTTCATTCCTTCAATCAATCACTCATTATCATTGATTGTGTGAAGTTGTCATTTGTCTTTATAATGATGGTGAGAATTGACGACCGACAAAGAGATTCAATCAACTACTTGTTGGAACTATCCCACTCACTCAACTTTTCCGAAGTTTTGATTTTTTCTAAGAATTGAATGGACAAGAAAACAAGTAAAGTTCATTCTTTCATTGTTTAGTTCACGACTGGCTGGCTGTACTCAAACAGATACAGATACAGATAATAACAATGGCAGCAGCACAATCTACACCAAACATCAATGATAAAGATCATATTATAGCTACATTGGTCACACTGATACAGGACATCTATCAACAACATCATCACTCGAGCGCACGTCAAAAGAGTGGACAGCAACAGAGTGGCAACGCGGCAAAACAGAGCCAGAAGCATGTGGAGCAAGTGGCCCAGATACGCTCGCTGCTGCCCGAGCTCATCAACACACATCTCATGATGACGGGCTCCATCCAGGACGTCAACCAGATCGTCCAGCTCATTCGCATGATGATACAGAAGCTGCCCAATGGCCAGTGGATCGGCGACGCCGACTCCATCTGCTTCTACCTCTTCAAACTCATCCCGTTCTTGGCGAGTGCCGGACATGTACGCGACGCATCTCTGCTCGACAACCTCGTCAGCACTATACGCGCCGTCATCAATCTTCTGTTCCAACACCTGCATGTGCTGTCGCTGTTCATTACAGAGACTGCCACGATGTTCAACGATCTACAAGAGGTGGCCGAGTGCATGTCGAGGCAGCAGCTCACCTACCCCGTACTACTCAAATGTTATTGCGAGCTATCATCATCATTCGTCAACACACGATCAATGTCATTCCTCTTGCTCGACAACCTAGTCAACAACAAGTCATTGGTTGTTATCGATGGAGGCAGTACACAACAACAGCCACAGAACACCCAACAACAACAAAGACAAACAAATGCTAATGATGGCATCATCATACCAATCACATCATTGGACATGCTCATATCAATACTCGCTGGCATGCTCAACGCGATATGTTCAACATTCGAGTCCAACACCCAAATGCTCACAAGTGTCATCGCGCCCTACTGGTACATCGTCTCGAACATCCTACGTAACATCAAGTGTTACAACAACAATGTATATCTCATCAAAGTATGTGTCTCCATCCAACTCTCACTCAATCAATCAATCAATCATACTTACATCGCTACTCGCACCAGACCTCTCTCAATACTATCAATGCATTCTATACTTATGAACGACCTGAAGGCGTCAATGTTGATCTGTTCGAATCGTTGCTACTTACATTACAATATGTAGTGACATCCAATGATCATGATGCCGAACACAAGCTTGCTCAATCTCTTCGTACTCTTTCACAATCAATCAACGACAAGGACTATTGCTCTTTTGCCGAGCTCATTGTCCAACGCATTACCTACATCCTATCCACGAGCAAATCCACGCCACTGAAGGTAAGCCAAAGACAATCAATGACCATGACCAAGACTTGGCCACACTCACTAACAATGACCATCATATAGCGAACCTTCTGTCAACTATATCAACGCCTGCTATCACTGTCACCGCCAGTACATCTGTCAATTGTAAATATGCTTCCGTTTCTCAACGATGATCAGATACAGAGCGAGCTGTATAAGTGCTTCAAGGTGGTGTTTGACTACTCGATCGACAATCGCGTCACCATCAATGGTACCATCGACCAGTTCTCATCGGTGCTCCTCAATCGTCTGTTGCTGCTGGCGCAGTCTTTCCCCTTTGACACATTTGCCAACGCCACGCCAGCGAGCCTGACGCGCATCTCGCAGTTTGTCTGCAGCTTTGGCACGGTGTTCCGCATCTGCAAGGAGTACCACGAGAACCTCAACAACCTACTCGAACTGTTCATCCAGCACATCAACGACTTCTACGAGGTGGTCATCGCGCAGAAGGAACTGACGGGCGGGCAGATCGCCGTCGTGTCTCAGATGCTGGCGCTGTGTCTTCATGTGCTGATGGATGTCGTGCATCCCAACATCGACCTGACCTCATCGCTGGGCAGCCAGTTCAAGTTCACGTTGGACTGCATCTTCAATCTCTCATTCTTGCCATGGAACCACTCGCTCATATTCAAGGCCGCCGACCCCAAAGACTTTGAGTCAATCAAAGTCCAGTGCATGGCCCTTTTGGCCTGGACCCCAAGTACCTTTTACTTTGAAGAGCGTCGACTGATCTATGAGCAGGCGCTCAAGTCCCTGCTGCCAACGGCCCAGACACCTCAGAGTCTTCGCGTATCATTGGACTTTATTGCACTCATCCCCTTGTTCTTGGTCAGTTTGACGAGCACAAACAGCGCGATCAACGACTCTATCATCGCGACAACCATCGACACGCTCAACAAGTTGGTGGGCGAATGTAGGAACACAAGCGACCCGCTAATACTCCAGATGATCGCACTCATCACTGGCCACCTGTCCTGTATCCAGGGTGATCACTGCAACTTCCAGATCTCACCCGAGTTTGCCAAGCGCTACCCTGCCGAAGTGGTCATCAACAAGACCAACGTTATCTCTCAGCGCCCCTTCACTTTTGACAGTCTGGTCGACAACAGCCCACTACTCAACTCTGGCTGCACCAAGACCATCTGGTACCCGCGCTGTCCTTGCCAGTTTCGCAAGCAGGACGACCTCATGCTGATCCATCTGAAGCCGGTGCCTGTCGTCGCCAAGCCCATGTCTCCCAGTGACGGCAGTGACAGCACTGGGGGTGCTGGAGCTGGTGGCCCACTGTTTAGTACACTTCTCGACGACGGGAATTCATCTCCGCTTCTCAGGTATCACTACATCAACAACACATTGCGATCATACATTGGCCATCAATCAAACATTGTCAAAAGCGAGTTTGTTGGCAGATTCTTGGACGATCACTTCTCGTTGCTCAGAGACAATGATGAGATTATTCGTCGTGCGATCATCAAATGCATCATCACACTGGTCAAGCGCGACACGTCTGTTTCCAAGGACATCACATTGATGCCGCTATTCCAGCGATTGAGGCCAATGTGGCCGAGCGACTCTGGTGTGAGCGAGGGCGTCATAGCGTCAATGGTGAGCCTGTTTGGAAAGCTCGCCAAGCTGATCGACATTGACACATCGTACTTCTTGCTCATCATTTGCAATCTCATCGAATGTCTGGGCCGTACGCCCCTGCTGCGCGGTCTGGGCTTTGACGAGCTGGAGCAGGTCACGCGCAGCAAGACCATGACAACCAAGCAGTTGATCAACTACCTCGCGCCAACACTCTACCCGCTGATCATTATGCACCTGGCCAAGAATGTGACGGTGCTGGAGGAGCTGGCCTCGCGAGTGCTCAAGACCAATCTGTCTGCGCTGATCAACATCACCGTCCCCTACGTGCTGCCCAGCCTGTTCACGGGCAAGTGCGAGGACGTGCTCAACGAGCTGAAGCGCTACTTTGACCTCAAGAGCGTGGCCGAGTCCGACCTGCTCATCTGCTCGGTCTTTGAACACATCTTCATGACGTGCACCATCCAGGAGACACTGACCAGCACCATCACCTATGTAGCTGAAAAGGTCGACAGGGATGTGACCGCACTCATCCAGTCGGTACCTCGTCGCTTCATCTACCAACTCACACTCAATCTCGGTGATGAAGCACGCGAAGCCCAGGCGGTCTCAGCTCTCAAGTCGGCCCATCTCCTCCAACAGCGACTGACCGCGCCCATCTCTGCCATGCCTTTTGAGCACAGCCTCATCAAAGACTTCCTGGGTACGATGGACTTCTTCACATCAATCATGACCAATCGCCAAAAGACTATGGCCGACAAGGAGGGCATGCTGCGCGCGTTTGAGCGTCTGCTCGAGTTCATTGGCTACGCGGTCAACTCATTCCGGCCCAAGATCATGGCATTCCTCAAGCTCACGCTCAAGACCCCGCTCGAGCTCAAGGCCATCCAGATCTGGTCCAAGTTTGTCAAGAAGCTGGACATCAACTCGGTCGGCCCCATCCTCAATCTCATCCTATTCTCCGTGCTGCCCTTTGTCCCTGGCAATCAAGAAGCCGCGGCCGAGATCTTTGAGTATCTGATCATCACCAAGGGCGCCAGCCTGCAGCCATTCTTCCACACGATCCCCTTCTTGCCACGCGACTACCCCGCCCTGCACAAGGTGATCGAGGTGCTGAACAAGTCGACTGGAAACATGCCCTACCTGCAGCAGATCACGTTGCTCATGCAGCTGTTTGACAATGAGAGCATCGACGTCAAGGTCATGACTTTGAACAGACTGCGCAGCATACTACGCGAGCACCGCAGCGAGCTCCATCACCTGGTCGTCAACAATCTCAGACTGGACGGCACTGGCACTCCCATCATCTCGGTGCTGACCAAGGCACTGCTGATTGGATGCCGCGACCCCTTCCAGAAGGTGCAAGTGGCCTTCACCGAGTGTCTGGGCGAGCTGGGCGCCATCGATCCAGAGAAGTTTGACTTTACACTGCGCAGCGAAGCGCTCGAGGAGAAGAACCGATCTACCATCGCGCAGGACCTCATCGTGGAGTATCTTGTCCGCTTTGTTGGCTCGCCCAGCAACCCCACACCACAAGACCGTGCAGCCTATGCC
This sequence comes from Acytostelium subglobosum LB1, assembly GCF_000787575.1. Taxonomy (NCBI): domain Eukaryota; phylum Evosea; class Eumycetozoa; order Acytosteliales; family Acytosteliaceae; genus Acytostelium; species Acytostelium subglobosum. The sequence goes on along the minus strand of NW_012236503.1, from coordinate 209,557 downwards.
ATACAGGAGATTCTCAAGACATGTGGATGTGTAGCTGAGCCAATGAACCGAACACAAGAGGGCAAGGACCTGTGGAATCACTTTAACAATGAGGTCAAGGAGATCCTCATGCCCTACCTCACATCAGAGTACTCATTGACCGATGCCAAGCCCACCGCCGAGCGTGACGGTGCATTCTTCAAGCCCAAAGTCCTTTACAAGAAGTGGCTGTCCAGCTGGGTCATCGACCTCATCAAGCATACCAAAGGTTCCTACGAGCCAATATTCAATGCATGCCGGTATGTTATTGCCCTCTCCCTCATTCCCCAACCCTCACTAACCCTCAGCCATCACTCTCTCACTCAGTGGAATCATAAGGGACTACGTCAAGATATGTCATTACTTGTTGCCATACTTGATCATGAACGTGTTTGAGTTTGGCACGCAAGACGATATTATGGGTATCCAAGTGGAGATGCTAGAGGTACTCAAGAATGATACGGACCTGTCATCGGAGAATGGCCAGATGTGCACACAGCGAGTGTTTGAGATTACAACGGCACTCACACGCTGGGTGGACGGTCGCAACAAGAAGATGAAGGATGTTACCAACGCCAAGAAGGTGTCGCCCAAGAGTTCATCCAACACCCCCAACGCCATTAACACCATCGAGACCTTCCTTGGAGGCATCCCCGAGCTCCTGCTATCCTCCGCCTCACTCCGCTGTGGTGCCCTATCCTCATCACTTCTTCACATGGAGTCATACATCAGGAAGGAGATCGATACCAAGTAAGTCCAGTAATCAATGATCAGTCACATGCCAAACGCATCACTAATGCATCATAATTCACACAAAGGAATCAAAGCAGGGAGTTGGTGATCAACAACAACATGACCACATTGCAGAAGATATATCATGACTTGAATGACATTGATGGATTGGTCGGATTGTCATTGCTCAATACCAATCCATCGTTTGATGAGAAGATCATGGAGTTTGAGAGCAGGGGCGCATGGAGTGAGTGCTTCGTTTATTACTCTACCGCCTGCAACAATGATCCGAATAACGTGCAGTACAAGCTTGGCCAGCTACGCAGCTTGTTCCATTTGGGCCATCACGAATCAGTACTTATTATGGCTGAAGGACTCAAGGCTGTGGCCACAGAGGATCAAACACTGCTACAACATCATGGAAACAGCACAATCGCACAGCAATACAACTCGTACAGCATTGAGGCCGCGTGGAGACTGTCCAAGTGGGAGACGGTCGAGGCCAAGCTGCAGCAGCCGTATGAGCCTAACTTTGACGTATCGATTGGCCAGATCCTACTGGACCTCTACCGACGCAATGAGCGGGAGTTTGTGGCGCACCTGTACCAGGCGCGCGCCGACCTCACACAGAACCTGGCCGCCGCGTCATTGGACTCGCATCACCGCTGCTACACCTACCTCACACAGCTGCACATCCTCAAGGACATTGAGCTGAGCTGGAACCTCTCGAACAAGACGTCAGAGACGGCCGTCATTACCGAGCTCAATGAGCGCTTCAAGGTCATCCAGCCATCGACACTCATTCGCGAGCCCATCCTCACGGTGCATCGTGTGATCCTCGAGATCTTCAATCATCAGGCCGACACCACACAATGCTGGCTTCGCATAGCCAAGTACTCCAGACACGAGGGCAAGTTTGAGAACGCCGCCAACGCATTGCTGGCACCACGTTTGATTGAGGACCGTCCATACTTTATGGAGCGCGCCAAGCTTGCCTTTGCCAAGGGTCAGACCAACGAGGCCATCAGCATCCTTGGTCCACTATGTGCCATGGGCGGTCCCAATGGACCAACTGGCCAACCACAATTCCAACCAAACAAAGCAGCCATGAGACACAATGATCCAATCCTTGCCAAGACCCATCTCCTGCTCGCCAAATGGAAACAACAATGTGGATCCTCACATGCCGAACTACTCAATCATTACAAGCAAGCCTGTCTCTTCAAGTATGTACCATCAATCATTCACTCAATCAAACATGTTTGAATACTAACCCTGGGACCTGAACGTGTAGCTGGGAGAAAGGACACTTCTACTTGGGCAAGTTCTACGATTCGGTGTTGTCCAACATCAAGAAGAATGGAACCAATTTGTTTGTGAGCAACAACAAGTCGATGATGGACCCTCTCCTTTTGACCAAGTACACCAAGAAGATCCTATCGTCGTATGGCAACTCATTGGTACAAGGACACAACTACATCTATCACTCCATGACCAGGTTCCTCACCGTTTGGACCGAATACGGATCAACCCTACTCGATAACAGCGATTTGATTAAGGATTACAAGAACAAGAACAGACAGAGTGTATGTTAAGTCAATTGATGGATGGATGTCCAATCACTAACTCATACATACTATACTCACTCAATCAATCAATCAATCATACTTTAGGCAAAGATCAACAGCAACAACAACTTTGATAACCAGGTGAAGGCACTCAAGACTATGGTAAAGGAGTTTGTCAATCAGATACCAGCACACCTATGGTTGATGTTCCTACCTCAGTTGATATCAAGGATCGTTCATAAGAATCCAGACACTTTGGAAGTGATCGAGATGATCATTGTGAAAGTTATGACAGAGTATCCAGCACAGGCCAATTGGTTCATCGTCTCGCTGCTCAACTCCAAGGAGAAGGCACGTATGGAGGGTGCCCAGCGTTGTTTCAAGAAGGCGTGCGTCGATCACATCGAGAACAAGCGATCGTACGACGAGATATCCAGGCTGTCCGAGTACTTCATCGCGCTCTGTGACCATGATGCTGGCAAGAAGATCATCAAGATGTCCACGGACTTCAAGGAACTCTGGGCAATGAAGAACCTTTCGGTGATCGTGCCCCTTCAGGCATCACTCCGCCCGGTGCTCCCACCCTCGGGTAGGTACGAAGAGAACTTCCAGCTGTTCGACCCCAAGGTGGCGACGATCCAAGGCTTCGAGGACCAGATCGAGATCATGCCATCGATGCAGAAGCCCAAGAAGATCACAATCATCGGCTCACAGGGCAAGCGCCACATCTTCCTCTGCAAACCCAAAGACGACCTGCGCAAGGACAGCCGCATCATGGAGTTCAGTCTGATGGTTAACAAACTGCTCAAGAAGGACCCGCACTGCCGTCGCCGTCGTCTGCTCATCCGTACCTACTCAGTCGTGCCGCTCGACGAGTTGTGTGGTATGATTGAATGGGTGTCCAACCTGACTGGATTGCGCAACATCCTCACCGACCTCTACAAGCAGGTGCCCAACTTCCCCGACAACAAGAAGATCCGCGAGTACTACGCTACAGATAACCCTAAAGTTGCCATCATCCCCAAGTACGACATCCTCACCAAGCACATCCTGCCATTCGCCCCCCCTGTCTTCTACAAGTGGTTCCTCAAGACGTTCCCCGACCCATCCGCATGGCTCGACGCGAGGAACAGCTATACCAAGACGACAGCCGTCTGCTCGATGGTGGGCAGCATGATCGGCCTGGGCGACCGTCACGGTGAGAACATCCTCTTTGACACGACTAATGGCGAGTGTCTGCACGTGGACATCAACTGCGTCTTTTGGAAGGGCAAGACCTTTACGGTACCCGAGCGCGTGCCATTCCGTCTCACGCGCAACATGGTGGACGCATGCGGTGTCAGTGGCGTCGAAGGCACGTTCAGGATCGTCTGCGAGCATACTCTCCGTCTACTGCGAGCGAACCGCGAAGCTCTGATGAGTCTGCTAGAGACCTTCGTCTATGATCCTTTGGTCGAATGGAAAGGCAAGGGTGGCAACGAGAATGACAAGGCCTTGGAGATCATTAACAACATTGACAGAGAGCTTCAGGGACTACCGGCCAACATTGGTCTTCCTCTGTCCATCGAAGGACAAGTTACAAGTTTGATCCAAGAAGCTACCGATCTTAAGAATCTATCAGAGATGTATAATGGTTGGGCTGCATGGTTATAATAACAACAATAACAATTACAACTCAGTGTTTGTTACCAATGTTAGGTATCTGGTTGAATGAATAGAATTGATTGATTGAGTGACAGGAGAGCCCCAATCAAAGGTTACACAGGTGTCAAACTCTTGCCCAATATAGCCCTCAGGGCCATGAGACTAACTTTGAGCTTGAGCCCCAATACCCTCGCCTGTTGATGGTCCAAATGTGGTTGGCAACCCTACCCAACAAGGAAGGAGGTTCAACCACAATACCATTCATACTCTACCAACTTGTCTATCAATTCGATGGTTTAAACCATTAACATCATAATGGTGATGGTGAAGTGCACATCATATCTAAGTCATTAATCATTGTAGACAAGTCAACAAATCAAACCTACAATACATACATACAATACAATAAAACAAATAAACAACAATTAGTAAATATAAGTATGCCTATTGAATCAGAACCAATTGGAAGCATTCCAAGACCAGTGTACCTGGTGGAACCAATACTTAGTGGCAATCAACCACCCGAGCTAATGTATGACAAGGCCTTGGCAGAGACTGTTCAAAGATTCATTGAGACAGGCTCAAAGGTGATCACAGATGGAGAGCAACTGAAGCCATCTTTCCTTACCTATCCCATCCAGGGATCGAATCAGCTGCAGGGCGGTGGTGTCGAGATCCCTTTCGCTGACAACCACAAGCGTCAGCTGCCCGTGCTCTCTGGTCAGAACCTACCATTCAAATACAACCGCTATGCCCGAGAGTACCTGGACAAGTGTCGTCAATGCGCTACGGGAGACTGTTTGATCAAGGTGCCAATTATCTCTGCCAGCGCAATGAGTCTGCTCTATCCAATGGATCGCGAGATTCCAGGCTATCCCAGGACTGCATTCATAGCTGACATGCTCAACGAGGTGGAGAAGGACATTAGAAAGGCTTTGGAGGGAGGCGCACATGTCGTCCAGATTGACGCCACCGAGCTGAGACTCTCGCTCAAGCTTGATCCAAGTGGCGCTCTGCTGAGATCATTCGTCGATCTCAACAACCAAGTGTTCAACCGCTTCACGCCAGAGGAGCGAGCCAAGTTGGGCATCCACACCTGTCCAGGCGGTGATATGGATTCCACTCACAGTGCCGACATTGACTACCTCAGTCTACTACCAACGTTGTTTAACATCAATGTCAAGCGCTTCTACTTGCAGTATGCCTCGGAGATCGATAGGAAGCGTGTGCTTGAATGCGTCAGGGAAAATGTGAAGCCCGATCAGCTTTTGTTCTTTGGCGTCACCGATGTGATCAACCCTCGTGTCGAGACCGCTGAAGAGGTGTGCGACACCATCCTGGAGATTTCCAAATACATACCGATTAATCAGATTGGCACAACAGACGACTGTGGCTTCTCCCCCTTCTGCGACGACCAGTCCACCAGTCGAGACATTGCCTTTGCCAAGATCAAGGCAAGGATTGATGGCACACGCATGGCAGAGCAGCATCTTGGTCTCTAGAAGACGAAGCAATGATGAAAGATGAATGATGATGTGATAGGTCCTTTCCAAAGGTGTACATTTTATTACAATATACCTTCCCCTTTGTGATGCTACCTACTGCCTCGGTACCAACTGTTATTGCTATCTGCTGCAGCCGCTGAGATTGTGCTGTGGAATGGTGACTCGCGGTTGAATATATGGTTGGAGTTGGAGTTGTTGGAGCTTGAGTTGTCAGAGTTGTTGTTGTTATTGTTGTTGGTGCTGTTGCCACTGATTGGCCGCCAGTAGTTGGTTATACCCCTGTATATTGATGGTTTGATTGTGTTGATGGATGATGGTGTAAAGGAGGCTAGCTCCTCATCATCACTGTCTTCATCATTGTCGTCATCACGGTCAGTAGTGTCATCCAATCCACCACAACTAGTGTCTGCTAATGATGAGCTACTGTTTGAATGACCATAAAGAAGGAATGGTGCCATTGGGTTCTTGGACCTCACCATGACAGACTCGATGGGCGACAACTGATAGGACTGACGCTGAGAGTTGGCAAAGGATCTGACGCCCAATGGCATCGGAGCATGATTATCCAACTCGCTGCAGTGAGGCGTGTTCAGTTCAATCAACTCTGGATCGTCCTCATCAAATATCTTCATCTGTTCCAAGTTGAACTCTACTCTGCCCAGGTCCTGTCCGCCATTGCCACCAATCCTGTTGTTGTAAAGTGATTGTTGAGATTGTTGTGATTGTTGTGATTGTTGTGATGATGATAAAGGTGGTGAAGATGGCAATGGTGATGAAGGATGAGCCATGTGTGATGCGCCGTGATCGTTACTGGACAATGGAGCGGAAGACGTCGCGAAACATGGAGAGTCAGGGCGGCCAAAGTTGCCGCTAGTAGGTATATGTACATCTGGTTTATACAAAGATGGTGCACCATTCTTCTGATTGATTGATAGAGAGAATGATTGAATGTTAATATGTGCGCGTCGCAGGTTCGATATTGTTCATGTCCGACGACGACTTACATTTCTGATCATGTCAAGGTATCTGTTGATGGTACCCAATGACTCAGAGGGATGGGCCTCGAGCTCAAATGGATCGTGAAGTATCATATCGTCATCGTCTTCATCATCCTCATCGTCTCCTACTTGATCATCCGTGTCATTATCTTGGCTTAGTTGTTCATCGTAGTCATCAAGGATATGGTCATCATCGCTACTGCTAGTTGCTAGGCCAGGTATCTCCTGGAGTGAGCGACTGAACATTGTGCGAGACACTGGTGAGAAGGACAGTGGGGGCTGGCCCTGTCTGCTGCCGTTTGTGTTGTCCTGAACGGTTGAGAGTGTGGGTAGGCCGCCCCTTGGTTGTTCGGGTTCAATGAAGTCTCGTGATCGCTTCTTGCTCTGATGATGGTGATGATGTTGGTGATGTTGATGATGTTGATGATGATGCGAAGATGATGAAGATGATGATGATGATGTTGATGATGTTGATAAAGATGATGGTTGAGTTGTTGTTGTGATACTACTTGGATCATATATACGGTGTGGTTGTTGATGTTGGCAATCATCATTGCATTTGCCTGTACTACTACTACTACTACTACTATTGCTGCTGCTGCTGCTGCTCTTACTACTACAACTGCTGCTACTGCTTGTGCTGCTGTTGCTGTTACTATAAATACATGTTGACTTGTTGTTGTTGTTGTACCCACTACCACTGCCGTAGTTGTAGCTGTTGCTGATACGTCTGTTGCCTCTGAGACTGGGGAGTTGATTGCTATTTACATGCTCGATATCTTGGCTGCCACTTATCCTTGGTGAGCCMAGAGCCAGAGCCAGAGCTTGAGACTGAGCTTGAGCCCAACACACCCGACTGACTGCTCGTGCTACTCGTGTTGCTCAGAGTCATGTTCATTATGTTGCTGATTTGGCTACTGCTGTGCGGAGGCTGTATCAAGGTGGACAATGACGACGATGAGGAGGTTGGTAGGTTCGTCGGCCTGTTGCTGCTAATGATATGATGTAAATGAGAAGACAATAGTGGAGCAGATAGAGATGGTGGTGGAGGCTGTTGTATAAGTTTGTTATGTGTCGGTTGTTGTTGTGGTTGTTGGTGGTGAGCATGATGATGATGTTGATGATGCGCACCAACAACTCTTGTATGCGACTCCATGCGAAGCATATATGAATGAACAGAGTACTATGTCTGTTGCTGTTGCTGTTGTTGATGCTGATACTGAAGTGTAGTCAATGATGATGTAGAGTGCGATAGAGATAATGATGATATTATTGATGATAATGAGAGGTCCGTTGTCCAACAATGAATGTCCATAAGCTTCCAAGATCTTGTCAGTCCGTTTGATTGATTGTATCAAATGTCCAATGCTATAAATAAATAAATAAATAATAATTGGTTGATTGTTTGTTTGGTTTGTTTGTTTGTTGTTGTTGATTGAATGAATGATTGAATTTTGGAAAAGTCAATCAGTTTGATTGATTGAACAAACTGTGATTGATATGTTTGTTGTTATTATTGTTGTAGGAGTAGTAGGAGTTGGAGTTATTGTTGAAGGGATAATGAGCGAAGTTGTGTTCAACAGGTACCCACACTTCACTTTCATGAATGGACAGCTTTCACCCGACCTCACTTTTTGAAACATACCCTCGCAGACATACCCTCGCAGACATACCCTCACAGACACAGGCATACCCTCGCAGACACACAGACACAAACACTTTAAATCATTTGAATGAATGGGAATTAGTTTAGTTTGTTGGATTGAATGATGTGTCTTCGAATGCTGTGGCAAAGACATTGTTGCTGGAGAACCGCTCGGTGAAGGATGTGTCGTCAAAGAAGAAGGAGGAATTGGCTGCTGCCATGGCTGAGATGTTTGGTTGTTCATTGCCACTGGTGGTGGTAACAGGACCGAATGGTGTGGATCCAAACAGATCGTCAGCGGTCACACTGTTGAATGGTGTGTTGAATGGCGTTGGCTCGGTCGATGGCACCACGGCGGCAACGTGGAAGTTGTCGTCGAACGAGTCCTCAAAGCCGACTGTCTCGGTGCCGACAACCGTCGTGAACATGTCGGCCACGTTATCCTTTGTTACACTATCGCTCTTTGAATTGGGCGTCACGACCACCGACGATGTGATTGGCTCGCTGGCAAAGAGGTTGTTGGTCGAGGTCGTCGTGGCGGCAGTGCTCGATGAACTTGGCTGGTTGCTGGGCGCCGCCACATGGGAGTGGGACTTGATGAATGTGTCTTGGTTCGAGAAGCCTGGGTTGGTGATCAATGAGCCGAATGGATCGTTGGCCGATTGGAATGCCTCGAATGTGTCGAAGCTGCTGCTGGCTGGACCGAATGTGCTGTTGCCAAACAGGTTGGAGTGGTCTGTGAACGACAACTCTGAGCCCGCATCAGCCTTGTGCGACAGTGAGGAAGAGTCATCGCTGGCCGTCGTGTTGAACGGGTTGGGCAACGTGCTGCTGAACGAGAACTGATCATTGTCGAATGAGTTGAACTTGTCATCGTTGAAGAAGAAGTTGTTGTTGTTGCTGCTGGTCGCGGTTGCTGGTGGCTGTTGAACACTGTTGGCACCCGATGCCTTTAGTGGATTGGTAGTGGTGGTAGCAGTTGTAGTAGTGGTCGAAGACTTCTCCACGATTGGCGACGAGACTGGAGTGACGGTCTGGACCTTGATGGTCTCAAACAACGACCATCCATCGTCGGTGCTCTCTGTCTGTGCCGGAGCCGTGACGGGCGCGCTAGTGAAGCTATCCGTCGACATCTTGACGACAGACGCTGGGGAGGTTGTCGAGGTCGTAGTGGTCGTCGTGGTCGTTGGTGGCGAGATGGTCTGCTGCACCTTCAACTGCTTGAACTCCTCGTTCAGACGCTTAACATCAGCCTTGGCATCGACCACCGCCTTGTTGGTCTGCACCATCTCCTGACGCCTCTCCACCTTTTGCTGCTTGAGCGCCTCTATCGACTTGGCCAACGCCTCCACCTCCTTCTGATACCTCACCAACTCCTGTTGCTTGTCGCCCAGGTCGCTCTCGAGCATTGCCAGACTCTCGCTCTCCTCCTCGTACTGTGCCGACTTATCCTTGAGCATCTTTGTGATCTGGTCCAACTGCGAGTTGGCCGCCTTGATGTCGACACGCGTCGATGATATCCTCTCCTTGATCTGAATGTTGCTCTGTCTCTGTGCGGCCAGCTTCTCCTCGTGCTCATGGATCTGCTTCAGTGTCTCATCAAGCGCCAATGACTCTACCTGCAATGCCTTGTTCATCTCAATCGATTGATTGGACTCCTCAATGAACTGTTTCCTAAGATCATTCAACAATCTATCCTTCTCCGCAGTCTGTTGTCTAACTCTCTCGATCGATTCCTTTGTCTGTGTGATTTGCTGCATGGTTCGTCGCGTCAAGGTTAGTCGGCTGATCGATCAACAGAATGTCCATGGACTTACAAAGTTCTGGAACTGTGCTTGTTGAGCACTTGGTTGAAGTTGTTGTGATTGTGGCTGTGCTTGTTGCTGCTGGGGTGGCAATGCCAGTTGCTGCTGCTGTTGCTGTTGAGGTGGCGGGATAGTAATGGGGAATTGAGCTGCTGCTGACAGCTGCTGCTGAGGCATGGTTGCCTGTGGCGCGACTGCTGACACCATCGAAACAGGAGACTTGGTAACGGACTTTGAATGATCATCCTCACCAACCAAACCTGACTGGCTACTCATTGGAGTGGCGCCAGCCACTGGCGTTGTCTTTGAAACAATGTCATCCAAGTCAAAGTTATACTTTCCAGACTTGACAGCGTCGCTAACTTGTGACTCCTATATTGATTGATTGATCGAGTGAGTGAATGGACATGGCAAACGATCAAATGGATCAAAGATACTTACAACATTGGGCGACTGTGCGACGATTGACATTGGCTGGAACGTTGACTTTGATGATTCTAATAGTACAACAGGGAGTGTTGTTGGTAACTCCTTCTTCTTCTTCCTCTGGCTAATGAGGAACATGGCAATGACAAACTTCTGCTTGTCAAACAGTTGATCATGATTGTAATCGGCCAGGTCCCAGATCTGTCTCAAGTCCTGCATCGGCAGTCCAGACTTTTCAAACAATCCCTTTGCTTGCATGGCTATTGATTAATTGAGTAAGTGATTGAGTGATCGAGTGATTGAGCGAACAACATAGACATACCATTGATTGAACCATTCTGTTGATTCTTGTTGAAGACGTCCTCATAGATGATCCTCTCGGCGGGCGGGATCAACCAATCGGGTATCTTGGGTGAGGGCACTCCAGCGTTGCTGATGTAACGCGATGATTGGATGAGTGAGTCGGGAAGACGAGTTGGCAACTCATATCCTTTCAGCAGAGAGCGTATCAAGAAGGTGGCAATGATGAACTCTTGGCAATCGAGCTTCTGATCGCCATTCATATCGGACAGGAACCAGATATGACCCAACAACTTGCTCGGCAATCTAGACGCGCTGAATATAACCTTGGCCTGATCACCATTAATGAATCCATCTGCATCCTCGTCATTCTTTGTGAATATATCTATATAGTTGTTCTTCTCATTGGGAGGTACTACCCACTATGATGATGATTGGTTGATTGATCGGTTGGTTGGGTCAGTCACATGAGTGAGCGAGTGCAGGGATGTACACATACATCGAATTGAATGGAAGCAACATCTTGTAACTTGGGAGGTGGTACAACTGGCATGGCTCTAATGCTGTCCAGTTGAATTGGTGCGCCAAGCTGTGCCAATGAGATCAACTTTAGTGCAACGATAAAGTCCTCAATGTCCAATACTCCATTCTTTACATCAGCCAACTGCCAAATCTATGATGATCAATGTTAGAGAGGTCATTGTGTCACATCTTAGAGACAATGATATGATATGATATGACATACCTCGCGCAATGTCTCATCGGGTAATGCTGACTTTCTAAAGAAACCAGCATCTTTCAAACCGATCATTCCATCCTTGTCACTGTCTGCTAGAATATACAACTCATCATAGTATGTCTTCTGTACAATAGGCACCTGAGCCTCTTGTCTCATCTTCTTTTTCTTCTTCTTCTTTTGTTAATTTGATTGCTTGTTTGATTGAATGATCTTGAAGATCTGTATATTTGTCTGTTTGTTTGTTTGTTTGTCTGTAAGTATGTATATGTATGAATGTATCGATTGATTGATTGATTGAATGACTGACTCTAGATGGTTAACAATTAATGTGTTGGTGGTGAAGTGCCAACTTTACAACAACACTCACACCATCATCTTCAAATTAAATGTGATTGTTTTTATGATTTATCTGAAAATAGGTGAGTTTGTTTGTGAGCCAGGGCAAATGGATGTTGATGACAAGGTCAAGGGATAAGGGATAAGGGTAAAGAATAAATAGGATTTTAATGTTTATATGATTATGACAAGGTAGGCCTATTGTACAATAAAGGTGATTATGATTGTGATTGATTGAAATATTGATGCAATGCCGTTGTTTTTTAGGTAAACAACAACGGATGATACCAATGATGAATGAATGAATGATCCATGACCATATACAAACAGACACACACATGTATAACACCTTAGTAGTAGTTGCCTGGGGTGTCCTTATCCTGCTGCCATCTGAGAATCAATGATGCAATAGCGCCAGTCAACTAAAAGTGATTTGGTTGGAGGGTGTGGAGGATCGGGTGTTAGATTGATTGATTGATTGAATGGATGGACTGGATGGACTGATGGATTAAATGAACATACATTGATAAAGAGAAGGAGAGCCACTGGTACATAGTAACCAGAGGTATTTTTTGAACAGAGGAAGCTAAAGTTGTTGCTTCCATCATTGGAGCAGTTCTTAAGGTTCTGTGCAGTGACAATCAGTTGTGCAATACCAAATGCCAACATTACAATGTTGACCAAAGCGAACTATATATGTAGTATGAATGTGGATTAGTAAGTCTGTCATCAGTCCAGGTAGTGGGCGATCATGTGGACAACTTTGAACACATACATAGAGCAACAAAGTTTGGTTCTTCTTGATTGATCCAAATATACCGATGATGGCCAAGATGATCAAGATGATGGCCGATATGATGTAGATTGCGAATGCAACCCATGCACTATCATCAGCAGCATACTTCATGTATATCCAAAATGGAATCGTCAGGCACTATGTTTGATTGTTTGATCGGGTTGATTGAATGAGTAAGAATGATTGAATGATCCAGCCTGTGTGATCCAAATGATCATGATCACATACTATTAATGCGATGGCACAGAATATAATGTAAATCTGTAACAACTTCTCTGGAATAGATGTCTTCTTATCTCCCATTATTGATTATTTGTTTAAAAGTAGTAATAGTAGTTATAAAATGATTGATTGAATGATTGAATGATTGAATGAATACCGAGTGAAGGCCTCAGATAAGGCCGTTTATTAATTAAGACCCGCAATTGCATTGGTCTCTCCCTCTCTGGCAACGTTGGTACTATGATAACCTTGTTTACTGCGAGGCGTGGCAATTCAGATAAGCCATCATCACACTTCATTTCAGTAGTAGGTTATGATGCATGATTGTGAGTGTGAGTGTGATGGATCATGGACCATCCAACATCAAATTGTTTTCATTCAAGTCAAAATAATATCGTTGTGTTGGGAAGACCCAACGCGAGGCCATCCTGGGTGGTTCTGGCTTTGCATGTGTGGTGGTTGGTTGGCAACTTGGCTAAAGCACAGACAGAGTCACTCCTTCTAGGACAACTTGGGAAGATGTCTATTGTAGGTTGATGTGTTGTGACATTTGAAGATTGATTGATTGATTGATTGAACGAGTTGGTATCCAAGAAGAACTGTTATATTCCTCTTGTCAACTCAATCAATCAAAGTTATAAAATGATTATGATGATTATTCGTTCCTTCGATAGGTTGACGTAATAGTTGTTGATGATGATGATTGTGATGGTGATGTAGTTGTAGTCGATGATGATGAAGATGCACTTGATGATGTTGTAGAACGTTGTCCCAATGACCTTGGTGCCAATACTCCAATCTTAAACTTCTCCAACAAGTTATAAGCAGTGTAACTATGTCCAATGTCTAATGTTGTGTGACACAGTTAGATTGACTCGACACCCATCTCATCGAGCATACGACAACTACATACCTTCGAATGAGAGTGTGGCATCCTTTCCAGCCTCACCCATGATGACAGACATTCCACCTGGGTGATCCTTGACAAAGTGTGTTAGGTCGTAGACCTTATCATGTACAACGACCCACAGATCATCGACTGATTTATGTCTCCTGACCTCATCCATTGTGTATACTGTATCTGTTGTAGTAGTAGTCGATGATGGTGAAGATGTTGGTGATGACGGTGATGATGATGTTGATGATGATGTGAAGTGTGACACATGGCTAACATCAATCAAAGTCGGAGATGATGAGTTTGAGTGCATTGTATCACAAGAGTCGTAGTATCCAAAGAACATGTTTATATATATCTAGAATATAGTTATAGTATATGTAATAGAGATAAACAATACAATGTGCTGTATATGTATATGTATCTGTTCAGATAGCTTGCTCAAGAACAACAAACAGCAGTTGATCGATATATGTAACACAAAGAATGAAATTTCCTCACGCGACTGAGCTGATCGAATGAGCGAAATTTAACACCTTCCTAGTTGGATGTGCCTGGATCGTTGTCGATAGGTGATTGTTGGTGTTTATTGATTGATTCTTGGAGGTTGTGTGTGATTGTGGGAGTCAGTGAGTGAGTGAGTGATGATGATGATGATGTTGTTGTTCCTGCTTCTGATTCCATCCATTCACCACCACGTGTTGTGTTGCTGTTGTTGTTCAAGGTTGTTTACCACTTTGTGTTGTTGTTTATGTATCCATCATTCCTTTCCTTCCTCCTTGAGTAGAATGAGTCTGAGTCTTGATTGGGATTGGGTTCGGTAGTTGTTGAGGTTGTTGAGGAAGTGGAAGTGGTAGTGGCAGTTGTTGCTGCTGCTGCACATAACTCCTCTGATGTATCATATATGGACTATTCAATTGAATGAATGATTGTTGTTTGATGTTATAACAAGGGTGGTCTGAAATTAGAACCAATATTATAACAAGTCAAGTAATATATAGAGGTTAAATGTGGACATACATACCTTTCATAGTAGTAACCATAGTATGGTTGAGATGGAGTCATGTAGGGAGCAGGAGGTGGAGGTGGAGGATACACCGTCTGTGTTGGCATATACATGGGTACACAGTGTGGACAATGGTATTGTGGATAGTACTGCATCAACATCTGTGGATCATAGTAGGTAGTGTTGGGAGGCGTCTGGTAGTATGCCATCTGGTTGGCACTTTGTAGAATGGCACTGGACTGCAAGGCCAGCTGTTGTTGATGAGGCTGCTGCTGGCTCTGTACCTTGGCTACTCCAGACTTCTTCGATCCCTTGGACTTTGGTGCCTTTGATGGAGCTGGCGGGGTAGAGATAGATGTCACCTCATACAATGACTGTGTCAAGGCTTCCGTGTCTGGGAGTGGAAGTGGAGTGGTGGCAATGATATCCATACTCTCAACTTCATCATGATCTTGGATACCGACTATGGTTGTGGCATTGGATAACTTGACCTGGTCTAATGTCTTGGCGTCAACATGGTCTGGCTCAGTTGATGATGTGATAGGACCTTCGGACTCAACATCACACGATGTTGGCACTATCTCTGTAGTCTGAACGGTCACCTCTGGAGCTGTATCATCGGTTGACAGTGTAGTGGCTTTGGTGCTCTCAAGTGGCTCGGGAGTCTGGCAATTGGGAGAGAATGGTGAGGATGGAGGCGATGAGATTGGATACGAATGACCTTTAGTCATCTCTTGTTCTTGGTCCCCTGGTCTGCTCACTTTGGACCATTTGTAGTAGTGGTTCGAGGAGTTACGACTACTGTTGTTGTTGTTGTTGTTGTGATGGTTGTAGTTGTTGTTGTGGTAGTTGTTGTGTCGATATTGATTGTTGTCGTTGTTCTGGTTGTTGTTCTGGTGGTTGTTGTTGTTGTTGTTGTTGTTGTTGAACCCTTGGTTTTTGTAGTTCTTTCCATGATACTTTGAAGGATGTCTATCCTTCTGGTGTTTGTTGTTGTTGATGTTGTTATTAATGTTCTGTTGTGATTGGTATTGGTTCTGATGTTGATAGACCTCTGGTTGTTTGTCTTGATCAATAATTGATGAAGGTGAAGATGATGATAAAGATGATGATAAAGATGATGATGATGAAGTTGTTGTTGTGGTCGTTGTCGTTGTAGAAGGAACTTCTCCACTCCTATCTATTTCAATCCTCTCCATTATTATCGTTTTCTTCTAATTATTTATTAATAATTTAAAGAACAAAGGTAATAAAATGAACAAATAATTAAAGAATGAATAATATAATATAAGGTCAATGTCTTTATCATTGTCATCATCATCATTGTCATTGTCATTGTCATTGTAGGTGTCTGTGTCCACAATCCTCTAACAATCAACAACACAATCACCACCTCAACCACTAATCAAATTGGATCTGTTTGCCCTTATATAGTATAAATATAATAATAAAACAATAATCAATTATAATTGATTGATATGTGGTGTTGTTCAACATTGAACTAACATATCCGATCACAAACCATTTCCAGTTTAGGTCAATTACACCTTAAGATGATGAGGTGTGGAATGAGTTTGTGTTTGAGTTGAGTGTGAGTGTGAGTGTGTTCTTGTGATTAAGTTGGGTGTGTTTTGACTATTCGCATCGACTTTACCCCGTTTTCAACTAAAGATGCCTTTTGGCTTGGATATTTGTCATTCTTAGGTTTCAAGGCGACAACCAACTAACCGACTCCCCATTCTCCATCCTAAAGCTATTTATAAATATGATTAATATTTGATCAATCATATTAATCAAACATATAATTAAATACTTATACTATTACTTTATTATTACAATATACCATGACAACAATCACAACCCCACCAAAGATAAATATATTATTATTTTTACTTATTTGTAGTTGTTATAATGGAGTTTATTCATTAACTGGAAATAATAATATTAAGATATCATCTTATTCACCTATTTCAACAATTGGTGGCAATGTTACTTTCAATGGTTACTTTGGTAATACTACATCAATCAATCATTGTAATGTTTATATTGCAGGTATTGATTGTATTGTAAACTCAATCAACTCGTCATCCTTGACATGCTCCGTACCATCTCTTTCCCAAGGATATGCTGACCTAAGTATTATAATCAATGCAAACATGTCCTACTACGCCAAAGATCGACTGGCAATTTGTAAGTATTACTTTAGTATGACCCAATGATACTCTCAATGTATGAACCATACTAATATAAATATCTATAAATAATTAATTTTAGATCCATCATCGATACCCGATAATTGTGGTGTTAATAGTACATGTTCAGGTCATGGTAAATGTGTACATGGATACTGCGTATGTTATAAGGAATATGATGGTCCTACCTGTGATGAAATTGTGCTCACTTATTCAAGGATTGTCCATAATGAAACAACTCCGATGACATCATTCGCCTTTGATTTGTATGAATATCCACATATTATTGATATTGTGGCAATTCAAGAGATGGATCAAAACAACAATGTTGTCGTTGAATTGTTAACAAACAAATGGATATTGTCCAACTTTACAAATATCTATGGTGTGGTTACAACAAGGAAGTTCACATTGGATGATCCCAGTTTTAATGTTTCAGTCCTTGTTCAAGATAATCAAAAACTGGATGGAGTATCCATGCCCATAACTACCTCTGTTGACATGTTTGTCAACATTGAGGGATGGATATACCAATCAAACACCAACAGTCTACGAGTGGTGGTCTTCAAGAATGGCTCAACCGTATCCAACCACACCTACTTCTACAATCACAAGTGTGGAACAGAGTTCATAATGGGCAATGACTCAATTGGCAACTTGATATACTTCCAAGATATTGATGGTGATCAACTCTATGCAAAGTTCCCAATCGCTGCCCTAACAGATGGAATACCAACACCCACCTTCAATCATTTGATCAACTCTACTTCCAACTCTTCACTATTGGGTATCAACATTAAGACACAATGCAATCAATGCATGATCAGTACCTCATTCTCAATGTTAACAAGTCGAGGATCATATTCATATGGATGGTCCGCCTGCGAGGAACCAAAGTATGAAAAATTTCTGGATGGAATTGATGGATTCTTAAATGTTTTAAAGATAATAGGCATAGTTATAGGAGCACTTATTGTAGGTGGATTCATCATTGGTGCAACCGTAGTCATAGTCAAGCATCGCAAAAGGCAAAGAAGAAATCTAGGTATTCAAAAGATGACAAACCTCCCATAAAGTAAAAATAATTTAATAAATTAATAAACAAGTTCTGCAGAATGGATAATAACAATAATTGATATAGGTGAATATGATGTAGTTGTAGTAGTAGTAGTAGAATTTCAACATCTCAACACATATAAAATTCAATCTTTTCCATTTATCCTGGTCATTAATTAATGACTTTAGTTTTTTAATTGAAGGGGAATATATAATTTAAATAAAATTAATAATACAATATAAAGTCTCTTTCATCAATCGATACATCAACACCTAAACTTAAAATCAATCTGATTCTGTTTGCCCTTTTATAGTTGTGTGTTTGAATAAGTATTCTTGTGTTTGTGAGCGTGATTCAAGGTGACAGACAAATTAGATTGATTTTACCCCTTTTTCGAGCTAAGATGTCCCTTGTGTCGGATATTTGTCATTCTTTGGTTTCAAGGTTTAATCTATCTAATCGACTTGCCCATTTTCCATCTTAATGCTTATAAATATGTTTGATCAAACAATCATATATTAATCAAACATAATTAAACACTTACTATTACAATATAATAATGTATTATTTTACAAGAATCACAACACCAACTATTATTATTTTATTAATTCTTCTTTGTAGTATTAATAATATTAATAATGGTGTATATTCATTAACTGGAAATAATACTAATAATAACAATAATATTATAATATCTTCATATTCATATGTTACTACTATTGGTGGCAATGTTACATTCAATGGTTACTTTGGTGATACTACATCAATCAATCAATGTAATGTTTATATTGCTGGTATTGATTGTATTGTAAACTCAATCAACTCGTCATCCTTGACATGTTCCGTACCATCTCTATCCCAAGGATATGCCGACCTTAGTATTATAATCAACTCAAACATGTCCTACTACTCCAAAGATCAACTGGCAATATGTATGTATTACTTTATGAGATCAATCAAACAAATAATCATACTAATATATCTTAAAAAATAGATCCATCTCCGATACCTAATGATTGTGGTGCGAATAGTAATTGTTCGGGTAATGGTAAATGTGTAGATGGATACTGTTTATGTGATCAACTAAAGGATGGTCCATACTGTGATGGAAGTGTGATCACCTGGGCAAAGATTGTTCATAATGATTCCAGTCCATTGACATCTTTCGCCTTTGATTATTACTATGAATATCCACATGTTATTAATATTGTTGCTATTCAAGAGATGGATCAAGACAACAATGTTGTGGTGGAGTTGTTAACAAACCAATGGAAATTATCCAACTTTACAAATATCTACGGTGTGGCTACATCAAGGTTGTACACATTGGATAATCCAAGTTTGAATGTATCTGTCCTTGTTCAAGATAATCAACAACTGGATCCCCTATCCTTGGCAATCACAACCTCTGTTGACATGTTTGTCAACATCGATGGATGGATATACCAATCAAACACCAACAATTTGAGAGTGGTGGTCTTCAAGAATGGCTCATCAGTGTCCAACTACACCTACTTCCACAATCACAAATGTGGAACAGAGTTCATAATTGGCAATGATTCAATAGGCAACATGATCAACTTCCAAGATATTAATGGTGCTCAAATATTTGCAAAGTTCCAACCCACCGCCCTAACCGATGGAGTGACAACACCGACATTCAATCATATGATCAACTCAACTTTGACCTCTTCACTAATTGGTATCAACATCAAGACACAATGTAATCAATGCACTGTCAGTACAACAATATCAGTCTTAACAAGTCCCGGATCAAATTCAAATCGTTGGTCTACATGCCAAGAACCAAAGCATGATAGTTATTGGGATGGACTTAATCGATTCCTCTATGTTTTAAAGATAATTGGCATAGTTGTAGGTGCACTTGTTGTAGTTGGAATCATCATTGGTGTTACCTTTGTAATAATAATGCATCGCCAGAGACAAAGAAGAAAAAATCAAGGTATTCAAAAGTTTACAGACCTTTCATAAATATTATATAATTAAAATAAATAATAATTTTTAAAAAATTTTTTTAATTGTATTATTAATTTATTGATTGATTGAGTTTGTGAGTGTAAAAATGGCGCCAAAGGTGTTCAATGAAAATTAGATCTTGATAAAAAAAAAGACGTTAATCTGAATTGATTGATTTAAAAAAGGGTTGGAGATGTTTGAAAGGTCGTGAAGGGTTTGAGCCTCACCCAAAAGCTTGTTTCTTCGACACCACCACCCACCATCGATGTCGCATCAATTCACATGACTCACACAATCGACAGATTTATTAATTATCTCTCTCTCTTGTGTATCTCTATCTGTATCTGTATTATTATACATATAATATATATAAAGAATGAATGAAGACTTAGTAACAGATTTACAAAAGAAGGCGTATGTTGTGATTGACTCACTCACTCACTCAATCAATCTCACTCACTAACTCACTCACTCACTCAATCAATCACATCAATCAATCATACTTACTTAATTAATTAGGTTTAAGATATGGGCCAATAATATACTTAAACAAAGATCATTAGCAATACATAATGATATAATGGATGATCTATCGGATGGAATATTATTGATTAATTTGATGGAGATATTGACGAATAGGAAGTGTGAAGGCAATCATAGTTCAAAGCCAACAAACAGGTTTCAAAAGATATCCAATGTACAATTGGCATTGTCGGCAATCGAACGCTATGGCATACGTCTGATAAATCTCTCGGCGGACAACATCGTCGATCGCCACAAGATGACCCTGTCGCTCATTTGGCGCATCATCCAAAAGTTCCACATACAGCAGTTCATGAGCGACGAGGATCTCGAGCCAGACATTGACGACTTTGGCGGCGGCAGCGGTGGCAACGCTGCGCCACGTGCTCGCGAGAACATCTACAAGACCACACGCGGCATGCCCAGCACATCGAACAAGACACCGCGTGAAGCCCTACTGCGATGGTGTCGTCGCGAGCTCGAAAGCTACACGCTCAACACACCAATCACCAACTTTACCAAGTGCTTCCAGAACCCGCAGGTGTTCTACGCGTTGGTCCACCATCAGGCGCCAACTGCCATCACTCTGAACGAGCTAAATGAGCTGGACGAGGTCGCCGGCCTCAAGAAGTGCTTTGAGGTGGCCGAGCGCGTGCTGGGCATCCCCTCGATGCTACAGCCGCAGTCAATCATCGATGGCCAGCTTGACGAGAGCTGTATAATGACCTACGTGGCTTACTTCCTCAACTTCCAAAGGACGGGCCCGTCTGGCCCCGTGACCCAACACCATCGCGGCCACAATCGCGCCTCGTCCACTGGCTCCAACACTTCGACATCTTCCGCCGCCAGCTTCACAAGCCCCTCTGGCGGCATGTACAATACTCTGGCGTCCAGCGATGGCAAATTCAAGAGGCCGCCACTCAAGCGCCAGGACACGTCGTCCACGTCGGACAAGATGTCCATCTTCACCCTGGCCTCACCCCCAACCTCTCCCTCATCCAACAACAACAATATCAACTCATTACTGCCACACAGCGTCATGACTCCACCAACATCACCAGGCAGCGACTACAGTAGTATCAGCAGTCTAAAGACTACAGCCACACAACCTCCTTCTTCATCCTCCTCATCATCATCGTCTGCAGCAGCAATCGCGTCCGTAATGGCCAGTCTCAAGCAAGACCTGTTGCGAGTCACTGGCAACCACGAAGCAGCGCTCAACAAGACTGCGTCGCGACTCGATCAGAGTGTAAACGTCGTGGGCGAGAAGCTGCAGCAGCTCGAGAAGAAGGTCATCACATTCAAGCAGGGCATGAACAACAACACAAACAACCCAACTCCAATCACTACGCCACCATTGTCAGCGGTCGTTGGCTCACCTGCGTCGAGCGGTGCCAGCCCCGCGGCGGCGGCAACCTCCCCACCAACAGTAGCGGTGCCCAAGGCGTCAAAGAAGAAGGACAGGAATGGCGAGACAAAGGAAGAGCGCGAGCTACGTCGCGAGCATCGAAGAAGCAGGAGAAAGCATCGTGAGGAGAAGAAGCGCGAGAAGGAGATGCTAGGCAGCGCAGCCACACTGACCATGTCGTCATCATCGTGCAGTCTTCTCAGCCACGAGGAGGTGCACCATATGGATCGCGAGGATCAACGCAAGGTTGTCAAGGTGCAGGCGGTGGTGCGCGGCTACCTTGCTCGTCGCCAATACAAACGCATCAAGAACAGACGCGACGTTGCAATGGAACTGCTGACCACCGAGCGATCATACATCAACAGCCTTCAGATCCTGGCGCAGGAGTACCTGACGCCGCTGCGCAAGATGTCCGAGCAGCTCAACATCACCACCAACGTGGACAACCTCAAGTCGCTGAGCGACAACATTGCCGTCATCACCAACATCAACACTAGTCTTCTCAACCTGTTCAAGCAGCGCATCGAGTCCAAGCCGTGGCACTGCCACACGCTGTTTGGCGACATCTTCTTCAAGCTGTCGGACCTTCTCAGGTGCTACATCTCCTACGTCAACCAGTACAACCGCTCGCTCAACTCGGTCAACGAGTTTATGAAGCACTCGGCGCTCAGCGACTACATCACAGCGACGACGCTGCGCACCAACCAACGCCTGAACGACCTGATCATCATCCCCGTGCAACGCATCCCACGTTACGTCCTGTTACTGGAGCAGATGGCCAAGGTGACCGAGGCGTCGCACCCGGACCGCGCACAGCTCGTCCAGGGTCTGGCCAAGGTGCAGTCGATCGCCGACTATGTCAACGAGAAGAAGCGCGACTTTGAGAACGTGATCCACGTGTCGATCCTGCAAGAGTCGATCACAGGCTTCAACATCATGGACTACCCGTCGCTGCGGTACATCCTGGAGGGCGACCTGCAGATCTACATGCCCTCGTCGGGCAGCGGCTACACCAAGGGTGGCAACTCAATGATGGGCGGCTCGTCGTCGGGCAGCTCGCAGGACAAGGAGATGAAGGGCGCGCCCGTCGCCACGATCTTCCACGTGTTCCTGTTCAACCAGATGCTGGTCATTTGTAAATATAAGAAGGGCAAGGAGAGCTACTTCCTGTCCAACAAGCACCTGTTCACGTCGTCCAACGATCGCAAGTCTAAGCAGCCCAAGTACAAGTTCATCTTCAAGCAGAGTCTGACGTGCGACACCACTCTCTCGCACAACAAGTCCGAGAGTTGGTTCAGTGTGGACAATCAGCAGGACTTCAAGAAGTTCATCGCCAAGACCGTGGCCGAGAAGGACATGTGGATACAGCACATTCAATCATGTATCACCAAGGCAACCGAGAACAAAAAGTCCAAAGTCAATACATCGTCTGGCTCTCTTTGTTGATCCATTTCATTTCATTCATTCGGTTCATTCTTATTCAATCATTCAGTCGGCTGGTCATCCATCCATCTCCATCAATCCTTCCGCCCATCCATAACCCCCACTGATTGGGTCTAAACATCCCATTATTGATCAAATCGTATCCGCATTACGTCTTTGCTTGATTGATTGGGTTAGGACGTCACGTGGCCCTGTCTGGCAGTTGGATGGGGGTGGTATCAGTGAGCATTGATTGATCGGGACCAACTTGCTTTTGCCAATCCTTGATGCCATCTCCAAAATTAATTTGAACGATCGTTTCAGCTCAGGTCCTTGGGCTAGAGCTCATTTTGATCAGCTGATCACACACAACACCCCAGCTGTTTGATGAAACACACACATAATCAAACACTTCTCATCTAATCAGCCCCCCAGCACACTCAGCTAAGTGATTGAATGAGTGATCCTGATCAGGATCATGGAGTGATAAACACACACAGCTCAACTCAACACACATCACAAATCATGTGCTAATCTAAAGACAGAACAGAACAGAACATAACACATTCAGTCCAGTCTGGATGGTACCAATGATGAGCATCCATCCATCAATCACATTAGTAATACTTACACATCGGTAACATAGATATATATAAATATTAATAAGATATAACACAAGAACGAACAATGATACATAGGGATGACTCTTCGTCTTCATCTTCGACCTCATCATCAACAATCAAACAACATATTGCATTGAAAGAAGAGATTGGAAAGTTGGAGAATGGTCTACAACATATATTGAGAGAACTACAGAGTCTAAGACAACATGTTGGTGATATGGAACAACAACATCGTCATCAACAACAACACAAGCCACAACAACAATCATATATCTCGCCAAACACTCAGTCACCAAGACCCCTGTCAATGATCCTGAGTAATGGTGACTCCACATGTTCATCGGCCGCCTCCAGCTCGTCATCATCGGCCAACAACTTCTCGCTGTCTGGTCTGCGCCTGAGCAACTCGCACTCGCTCAATGAGATCGACTTTGCCGTCCACAAGCGAAAAAGTATGCCCAGGCTACACATTCCCAACAGCTACAACTCGTCCAGTAGTAGTCCGACCATGGTCAAGCGTTGGATCGAGGAGACGATCAAGTCGCCAAACGTGTCCACGCTGACCACACAGTCCACCAACACTGCCTCACTCGCAACGACCAGCAGCAAGAAGATAAAGTTGGATGTCGGTGGCAAGATATTCGCGACCACCGTGTCGACGCTGACCAAGCATCCCGACTCCATGCTGGCAGCCATGTTCTCCTCTCGATTCGAACTGCCCACGGATGACGACGGAAGGATCTTCATTGATCGCGATGGAAAACTGTTTGGCCACATCCTCGCATATCTACGCGATGGTCCTCTGTGGGTGCCGCCTGGAAACCAGGAGCTGAGGAAGCGACTGGAAATAGAGTTCTCCTATTATGGCCTTACAGGTCCGTTGGCCCCTCTCGGTCTCAGCAGCCCGATGATCACGCCTCGTTGTGTATGCGATGTCAAGAACTTCACGTTGGGCCAGGAGGCCCATCATCAAGGCCATTGGGAGGAGATCAAGGACTTCTCTGGCGGCATCAAGTCCTTCAGACTACTCTGTGCACTGGACTCTCGTATCTATGCCATCACTGAGCGTCAGTCGCCCTCATCGAGCGCCACGCAATTCCAGTTCGAGGAGTACAACCCAGTGTACAACAGCTGGACGGTCAAGTGTCCAATCCTCGACACAATGACCTCTTACTAC
Source organism: Acytostelium subglobosum LB1 (assembly GCF_000787575.1). Lineage (NCBI taxonomy): Eukaryota > Evosea > Eumycetozoa > Acytosteliales > Acytosteliaceae > Acytostelium > Acytostelium subglobosum. The sequence goes on along the minus strand of NW_012236503.1, from coordinate 184,544 downwards.
CTCGTGTCGGCAGTAATCGGCGACTGTATATACGCCATCCCCGATGCAGGACTCAAACAACCGATCTTCTGCTACGAGCGCTCTGAAGCGCGCTGGAAAATGACAGACTCTCAGCTACCCACTGGCAAGACATCCTTCAGCTTGGCAGTGATCGATGAGTATCTCTACGTCATTGGCGGTTACCAAGGCTCTACGGCCACAGACATTGTCGACAGGTATCACCCGAGGACCAACTCATGGTGCCAAGTTGCGCCTATGAACACCAAGCGAAGCGAGTTCGCATCAGTCGTCCTGGATGACATGATCTATGTGATTGGCGGAGGCATGCCAGGCGCGTCAACAGCCGAGCGTTACAACCCACACTCCAACACATGGTCTCTGATTAGCAACCCCAACAGCCGATGCGCAATATCAACGGGTGCAGTGCTCGATGGCAGGATCTACACTATTGGCTCAGAGAATGAGTATGAAGGTCTCAACGTCGTGCTGCAGTTCAGTCCGTCCAGCAACGAATGGAAGCGTGTGGCGCCCATCATATACAACTCCTACTACACCACATCGGTGCTGGTCATTGACCGGTACCTATTCTTCATCCCCTGGACGCTCGGAGTAGCCTCGTCCGGTGTGAAGCGATTCGAAACATGTACAATATATGATATGTGAGTGACCCAAGGTTCATTCATTCATTCACTCGTCCATTAGCGCGTGCAATCAGCTCAATCATTAGAGGTAGATAAGACAGTCATACAGACAGAGAATAATGTATTAACATATATAGTACTAGTATTTTAATGTATTAAGGGTACACGCAACAGAGTCTAAACAGCGGTGCTATAACTTAAGAGGGGATGAATGAGAATGAGTTGGAAGTTTGGATGTATGGTGATGATGAGTGAGTGGGTAGTAGAAGGGAAGAAGGAAGAGGAAGGGAAGGGGAAGAGGAGGTGGAGGAAGGGGAGGACGGACGGTGCGTAGGCGTATGGCTTATGTCATCTTTACTCCCAGGTATTGGAGTTGGAGGAGCATATCGAGCGGAAGATTTGTAGTCTTCTTTTGCTGTTTTCCTCACTAATGGCGGCAGGTGGTGCGGCGACTTGCTGCAACTCCTTTGGCTTCTGCATCTGCTTCATGTGCATCTGCATCTGTGCAGCAGACTCGTCGGGAGCGCCCCATGAATCAGTCCAAGTGATCGGTGCACCGGCAGGCTGATGAATGAATTGTACTGGTTGTTGCTTTGTTGGAAGTTGTTGATGATATTGTTGTTGTTGAGTATGGTACTGTTGTTGGAATTGTTGTTGTTGAAGGAGAGATGGTTGTTGTTGCATCAGATGTTGCTGCTGCTGATGCTGCATTATCTGTTGCTTGGGGGACACCGAGGCAGCAGGATGTTCGCCAACCATTGGTTGTTGCTGAACCACTTGCAACTCAGGACCCTTGCCGCTCTCAGGGAGCGAGTGGATGAAACGACAGCGCGAGCCGTAGGGACAGCTGCCTATTGTGTGGAATGTTTTACATGTCTCTGTCTTGTACTTTGGATGTCGGACCACCGATCTAAGCTCATCGCGTCCATGAGCAAACTGGCACTTGAAGCCATATCTGCAGGAGCCAGTCTCAATGAACGAGCGACACAACTCGGTCTTGTATCTGCTCTGATTGATTTCCTCTTCACTCTCCTCATCCTGAGATTGTTGTTGTTGCTGCTGCTGTTGTTGCTGCTGTGTGAATTGTTGTGGCTGAGCCTGTGGCTGAGGCTGGGGCGGGGCCTGAGGCTGTACCTGTGGCTGTACAACATGAAGAACTATTTCTTCTTTCTTCTTGAGCTGCATTATTGCGGCTTTGTTGAAGCCGACATTGGGGACAACGACGGGTGAGGCCCATGGGTCCTCGTTGCTGGACGGGTTTGTGATGTTGACAAACTGCGAGTTCTTGATGGACGATGGCACCTTCTTGGGATCAAAGTTTGGTTGATGTACAAAGGTGGATGGGGTCCAAGTGGGGCCATTCGACTTTGATGTCATTGTCCAAGGATCAATGTTTGGCGAACCAGAGTTGTTGTTATTGTTGTTACCAAACATCAACTGATGAAATTCTGTCATTGTTACTTTGTTGTTGTTGGATGATCGAAATAAGTGGAAGTGAAGTAGTAGTAATGTTGTTGATGTTGTTGTTACACAAGGGTTGTTGTTGGAAGTTATGGATTGACTGATTGATTGGGCTGCTGTAATTTATAATAATAATAATAAATAATAAATAAATAAATTAAATAAATAAATAAATAAATAGATAATTATGATATGGTAAGGGTTATTAGGTAAGAGATAGAGATAGGTATGTGGACACTATCAATTCAAGGGGATATTAAATATGTTATCCTAATTTCTTTGTCCAATCATAAACAGCAGCGTTATCCAGGTGAGTGAGCCAAGGCTCTTTTGTTGTTGTTTCCTTTTGAGTTTGAATGAACTTGATGTTTTGTTTTTTTGAGTTTGAGTTTGAATCAAATGTAATATTATCTGTCTGTCCCAACTAGAATGATAATGATTGATTGGAATTGGGTCAGTTCTGGGATCATAAGTTGTTGGGCCTGTTATTGTTGTCCACATACAAATATATATATAAATATAAACAAATATAACTTTAGAATAAGACTTTTCAAAGTATTATAGTCTAAGATAGTGAGGGAAAGAGAGAGAAGTGAGAAGTGAGTGGCACGTATTAGTTATTAATAACTTGTTATGATTGATCAATGATAAGCGGTAGCATGGAAGCACACTGGGACTGAGTGAGTGAGTGTGATTGATTGATTGATTGATTGACTGACTGACTGACTGAGTAATTGTGTGTGTGTGTATTGTGTACGCGAGTGGGGCACGCGAGTGGAGTGCGCGTGTTGAATGCAACAACAACAACAACACAATATGCAAGTAAATATATATGTGATGGATGACCGGCATCACTGGCCACTGGTAGTTATTTTAGGTATGCTCCCGACGGCGGGCATGGCTGTGTGGTATGTGACGGTGCCGGTGTGATCGATCCGTTATCATAAGAGTGGTGTTTGGATCGGAATCAAAGGGGTGCGCCAAAGTATGGTTTCAGCCGTGCATACCATTACTTAAGAGAGAGTAAGAGTGATTGTGTGTTTATGTGTGTGTGTGTGTGTGTATGTGTATGATGGATGAAGTAGCAGTGGAAGTGAAATGATTGATTGAGTGTATGCAGTGGTATGGTATGGTATGGAATGGATGGGATAGGATGATGGGATGGTGGAGTTCCAGTGTATAAACACACACATCACTACCCTTTCAATTTAAAGGGGTTCACAAACAAATGTGAGCTATTTCCTCTTATGGTCTTTTGATCATGATTGTTTATATGTTGTGTGTGTGTGAATGTATGTGTGTGTGTGTGTGAATGATGGGTGATCGTGTTGGAAATTGATGGCTGGAGTGAGTGAAGTGTTGTTGACAATATTATTTGTTTGTGAGTGAGAGCAGAGAGAGTGAGAGAGAGGGAACCATTATGTACCTGTTCTGTAAAGTTGTGTGTGTTTGTTGGATAAATATTATTGTTGATGAAGATGAAGAAGTAAATATAAGTAAGTGTAAATGAATGAGTGAGTAGTAAGGTAGGTAAGGGTAGATGTCAATGATGGATCGCACCAATCCAAACAGCACTACCAAACAAGTACATGGCTGGGGGTGAGAGGAGAGAGGAAAGGAGAGGAGGTAGTGTGATCAAAAACATCAAACTTACAATTAATTACAATTATTATTATTAAAAAATCACACAATAACAAACAAATGGAACCAAAGGTGACAGGGCCTTGTAGCTTTGATTGATCAATCAGAAAACACTCACACTCACACATACTTCGCACAATCCTGGGGGTGGGCGATTGATCAAAAAAAGAAACAAAAAAAACAAAACCTTGCACATGGTCAGACCCATCCAAATAGATAAATCTGGATGATGGGTGGGTTAGAACAATGGGCCGATGGGTGCGAAGCAAGGTGCCGTCGTCATCCTTACAGTCAGGTAAACTTGGAAGTTGTGGGCTCGGATGGCTCAAACCCCACCTCGACAAACGTAGAAGGATATCGTGATGGGTGATCACCGTATTGGATAGATATTTGGGTCGGTGTTTGGCTAATGGGCCACCGACCTGTCTAATCAGTCATGAAGACCTTGACCTGAACAGACCCATTATTAACATAATGGTAGAATCCATCTATCTTCAGAGAGTGATACAACATCCACAACTTTGGAAGGCCCTCAAATCATGATGAGCTCATACTTATTGGTTAGGTTGTAGGAGCTAAGAGTGTAATGGCCCACCATCATTGGGCAGACACATTCACCATCCATTTATCCACCAACTACTAAACCTTTTTACCCAGATGGTATTCGATTAGTTTCGTCGTACAATCATAGAGGTGACAATTCTTCATGGCTTTGGGAGGAACAAATACCAATACCACCTTTGGAAGTCCAAGCCAAAGGTTGGATTGGGACTATCCACAAAGGACCTACATTTTCGAATCAATCACTGATCGTTGATCAACATCGGTGCTTCTAGATTGATTGCCAACCATGGTTAATTAATTAACTGCAAGTCTGGAAACATGACGTTACGCCATGGCTTGTGCCATTGGCCATTGCATAAACACAAATGATAGAGACAATGAATGAGAGAGTTTGGTGGAACATGTTATTTATTATCTCCAATGGGTGGGTCGTTATAATATTTACTTGGCAGCGGTCTTGGTCTTCTTGACAGCCAAAGCAGCTAGAGTGATGATGATAGATGTTAGAATTTAAACAAGGTTGCTTCAACATATATAATGATTACGTACCCTCCTTGAAACCACTGTTGAACTTCTTCTGGACAACCTTCAAGTATCTGGTTCTGCCAGTGCCGGTGGTCTTTCTTCTGATGGCCTTAACACTCCAGTTGTCTAAATGTCGTGTAATGAAAGAGAATGAGTATGTTGATCAAACTATATCGTTCCTTCGTTCACTAGTCTGCTTATTGTCGCATGTTCGTCTCGCTCATTGATTCATTCATTCGTCGTTCGTGAACGATTCGTTGTTGTCGTCTTCTTGTCTTTTGTTTATCCTGTCGCATAATGATTGAATAACCTACAGCTTCTGGTCTTGGCAGATGGGTATCCACAGCCTGAGCATGTCTTCTTCTGGATGTGGAACGAACGGTTGCCACATCTTCTGCAGAGGGTGTGAGACTTGGTGTGTCTACGACCAAAACTGTATGTTCCCTTGGTCTATAGTATATCGAACAAGACTGAGTGTTAATATCCTGTATCTACATCCATCCACCCATACATCGCAACACAGTGTAGCAGTTATCGCAGCGATCCATCACAATCAATCATCCTGTATCCATCCAACTATCCATCCATCCTGTTCGCTTCTTATGATGCTTGCTACACTGTGTTGCGATACTCTCTAATCCATGCGAATCCAATTGATAACTACCATTTTCTATATATTATAACACTTGGAGATAGAAACGTATACGAGAGTAGGTGAATAAGCGATATCAACTTAATGTACACTAAGTACGACGAGTGTGAGTGCCCGAGTGAGAGGATGCGTGTCGTCGCTAGCGAATGTGTGAGTTAGATTGATTCAAAAAAAATCAAAAAAATACAAAATCATTCACACAAGACGAAAAACAATTGTCAAAATAAATGCCCGGCCTTGAGTGATCGTGTGTGTTATGGACCATTGCCCCAAGCCAAAGCCTCAGACAAGAGGCATCAAAGCTGTGGCAGTGTATTCTCATTGATGGAAGATCGCAGGAACTCCTTGGGGTGCATTGATTTGGTTGGTCTGGCTGACTTGAAGTTGGACGCGGCCAATGATGTTGGAGAAGTCGGTGATGTTGGTGAAGTCGGTGGTGATGGAGATGTTGGTGATGTAGGTGGTGATGAGATTGGTGATGTTGGTGACATTGGCGACATTGTGGTCGACATGAGTGAATGTATGTTGCGTTCCATCTGTCTGTGGAATGATGGATAAATTTGGATGGACCTCTCTCGCAGTCTAAGAGTGCCATGTTGTCCATTGTTGTTGTTGGTGATCGTTGTCGTGGTGGTGGCAGTTGGTATGTCTTCGGGACATATTAATATGTTGTTGTTGTTGTTATCTACAGGGCTGGAAACAGAGACGGTAGCTGTGTCTGTGGTGGTGGATGTGGGTGTGATGTTGGCATTCCTGATCTCACTGATGTTGATGCGTTTGGACTGCTTGGTCGGATCCAATCTCTTGACAAACATGAATTGTTGAGGTAGTGGTGAAGACGATGATGTGGAAAGACGATCCACCAACGACTCGGATGGTGATGTCGCAAATGTTGAGATTGGCGAGGTAGATGGTGCAGATGATGCGGTTGTTTGAGCGAATGACATCTGATAGCTTTGACCTTGACCTTGACCCTGGACTTGACCTTGTTGGATTGTCATCGCAATGGACATTGATGGGTCAGGACTGAGTGGTGCTGTTCCAGCTCTGTATGTGTTCCTTGTACCAATGAGTTGTATCTGAGTCTTTCGTTTCAACAAGTCTACATTCCTACAAGTCATACACAGTTCATGGTTTCCCTTGCAAAAGTATGTTCCACCTTCAAGTACATTATCACATTGATAACAAGTGAAGCATTGTGGATGCAAGTTCTTTCCATTCTATACATCCAGTGATTGATTGTTGGAATAGTTCCAGTGACTGATGTTAGTGCTGGGTCGACTCAACACGTTGTGGCGCGCGAGTAATACTTACTACTTTGAGGAATGTACCAACAATGATGGTGTTGCATGCTTGACACTTTGTTCCAAATAGGTCTTCAAAGTGTTCCTTGCAGTAGACAACACCATTGTCATCGCCAAATGGACCATCAATCTTCTTTCTACATATAGTACACACCAGACATGACAGATGCCACTTCTCTCCCAAAGCATCCATCATCTCCTCGTCCACAATGATCTCCTTGCACGCAAAACAATAGAATTCCTCGAGTAATAACTATGATGGTGGGATGGTTCCAGGCGGGGTGTTAGTGCAGGGTCCAAGATTGGCCTAGTCAATATAACATACATTAAACTTCTTGTCACAGTCATTGCAGACAGGCTGCTCGTCTTTGATGTAGTAGAGTGATGTGTCCATGAGCTTCTCGCAACATGTGCAGGAGAAGCAACCGCGATGCCATGCGCCAATGTCGAGGATCAGTGGCCGCAGACCAAGTGCCTGGCAACACTTGTGGCAGTTCACGATGTTGGGGTGGTGACCCTCAGCTTGACAGGGCGGAGTTGTGGCCTGACCCAAAGGCTTGGCTTCGATCTTGTACAACTCACGTTCTCGCTCAATGCATCTGGCACACTCTAGCAGGTTGCCATTGATCGTGAACTCCTTGCCGGTGAGATATACAAAGCATAGAGAGCACATGAAGCATGTTGAATGGAATGTGTGTTCGCCAACCTCTTCAAAGTCTGTCGTCTTGATAACCTTGTGGCATCCATAGCATTGTTTGAAGAAGCCATTATTGGCGCCACAGTCTGAGCACATAATATCGCCACTCTCGTGGAACAAAATGTCTGTGTTTGATTGATGTTGTTGTTAGTGATTGATTGATTGATTGGAATGATTCCAGACGTCGAGTGAGCGAGTGAATGAATGCTTACCGCTCTCGTTTGAAAGAGATCGATGACATAGGTTGCACTTCATGCAACTCCAATGATAGTTGTTGGTGCCATCATTGAGTGAGACTTCGCCAGGGAGGATCAGTTTGGTGCACTTTGGACATGTAAACAACTGATTCGTTATCTTTCTGTTGTTGATATGTACACCACTTTCATGATCATTGCTATTGCCATTGTTTGAATTGCTTCCAAAGAGTTTAGAGCGACTAGCACTTGTGTACAGCTTGGTGAGTCCTGTTTGGAAGTTGCCAGATGATTGGCCGGCCCATGGACGGGTGACCCCGCCTGCAGGTGCGGATTGGTCGGCCGCAGATTGATGGGCCGAGTCAACACAGTCCTCAATGAGCTCGTCATCGATGAGGTCTTCGGCAAAGTGCAACTCGATCGAGAAGTTGGGATGGAAATGCTTGTTTGTCGTGTCCTTGTGCACCTTGTCGATCTCCATGCGTCTGATGTGCATCCTATCGCCATCGACAAACGCTGTGTGGAAACAAAAGCTGAACATATGTCCCTTGGAGTTGTTGTTGAAGAACTGTATCTTCACATCATTGGTCAAGAGTATGTTGCCGCAGTCCACCTCAACAATGTGCGTGCCCTTCTTTGCTTTCTAAATTTGAACGTGATTGATTGAGTGAGTGAGTGAGTGATTGGAATAGTTCCAATGATTGACTGAGTGAGACATACGATTGGTTTAGTGTAGAAGACGTTCTTGTCGCATTGGCCTATGGCCAGGTATGGTGCCATGTTGCCACTGCCAGTGCCCACACCACTGGGCATTGGATTGATGACAATGCTTGTCAACACTTTGGTGATGGTGGGCACGGGTACAATCGGTCGTCCATATTGTAGTTGCGCTTCAAAGTAGCGAACGTAGCGCGCTTGACTTGGTATGGTGATGCCCTTGCCATTATGAGTTCGCTTGTTGCCAAACATCCTGATCGATTCCGAGCCTGTCTGGCACTGACGACTGTACAACAACCAACAGGCGATCATTGTTCCTGTCCTTCCTTTGCCGGCCTTGCAATGTACGGCCACCACATTCTCAGGATGTTCCTCCAGCCATCTCTCCACATCCACACAAAACTCTGCAATCATTTCCAAAGGTGGAGGATTATGATCATCAAATGGATACTCGCTAACATTATTTCCAAACTTATCATGAGTGTACTTTCGCTCTGTGCATCTGATTGATTGATTGTTCCAAGATGGGTTAGTGAGTGAGTGAGTGAGTGATTGATTGGTGAGTAGATGTGATCAATCATTCAATCAAACATACAGATTGAACACTTTGTAGCGCCCTGGATGGAGGGTCGTGAAGAATCGTTGAACATCCTTCATGTTGTTTCTGTAGAGTCCTTCGAGGGACTCGCTTGGGAAACCCATGGCAATGATGCGATCGGTGATATAAGTGAGGTCCAGGTCAAAGTTTCCCCATTCGAACCTCCTCTTCTTCTTGGACACCATCTTTCTAACAAAGTCCATTGTTGTTGTTGTTGTTCTGTCACCAACAAAAGTGATTGAGTGATGAGATCAACCTTAGATCGATATTGAATGATTGATTGAGTGATTGATTGAGTGAGTGAGGGTATCCTATGCTTCGTTGTAGTTGTTAATACTATCGTTGAAGATGATGTAAATGGAATGAATGGTTTTGATCAATTGAGTGCGTTTTTGATGGTGTGTGGACCAAATGTACATAAGATCTTGTTGAGATGAAGGGGCAAAACAGAGTGATGGAGGCTCAAAAAAAAACGAAAAAAGATCAAAAAATTGTTTGCGGAAAAAGAGATTGGACCATCCATCTTTATTTAATTACAATAATGAATTGGGCTTTGTTCAGTAACAGAGGCAATGTTGATGTTGAAGATGAATTTGAAGTAGAAGATGTTGGATATTGGATGATGGATTAGCCATTGGTCAATGTGATCACTTTCCATAGTTTGTGTTGTTTGGGTTCATTTGGTTCGAATGATTGTTGAGGTCAGCTTTATCACCAGCACCAGAGTATCCAGCATGGTGTCCGGGTCCAGAAGATGAATGATTAGGGTTCATTTGATTGGAACGGTTGTCATTGCTATTGTTATTGTGAGAGTTTGATGATCCTGACTTTGACATTGTAAGAAGTTATAGTAGTATTAAAATTTAATTAATAGGGTAGTAGTATAGTTATTTGTTAGAAAATAAGTTGCTTGTATGATGATATCAACAACATCAGTCATGACTTGTTATTTATAACTTTTAGATGATCATATGATTGGTAGTTTCCATATTCATTTCCATCACTTTGACCCCAACGTTGTTCCATAAAAGGGTTAAATGGAAAACTCGAGTGGAAATCAAATTAAACCATTGATCTTGGATGAATAGGAATGGAAATGAATGTAAAGGAGTGGAAAACACAAACAAACAAATGAAGTAACGTTTCATCATCCATCAACATCAACATCATTGAATTGTGATTTAATGATGTGGAGACATTGAAGCTTGTGCAGTAGCAGTATCAACAGTTTGCTTTCTCAACCTGCCCATGAGTCGCATGGCAATGTTGAAGAATGCAAGATGAAGATAGTAGCTCAACTTGGAGAAGATATTGTTCGACTTGTAGATACCCCTGATGCATGACCTGGCCATGATCATATATCCATTCTCAATCTTGAAGTGTGTAGTTATCTGTCTGATCAAGTTGCTGTTTAGTTTGTTTTGTTTAAGTTAGTCATGTGATCAAAGTGATATCAGCTGATCAGTGTCACGTGATCACCGTATTGTCAGCTGATCAACTTAAAATTTCCAAAGGTACATACTTTGTCTTGAGTACGAGTAATATTTCCTTGGGTAGATTCTTAAGGATATCTGTGATGGCCACTATTGCATTGTCGCCAAGCTCGCGCTTCATGATCCTTAGATTCTCCCTGGAGTTCTCTGGTCTGAGATTGAGTAGATTGCCGAGATACTTGGAGTACTCGCCAGCGCCAAGCTCGCGTGCATAGTGCTCGCTGGCCTTGGCATCGCCAGTGCACAGTGCCTTCCAGAACATGCAGAAGTTGAGACGCACAGTCTCGTCGATCTGCTTGTAAAGGCCGTGATCGAGGAGCACCATCTGGGGCCTGCTGCTGCTGCTGTTTGGCATGCGACGCACCAGGATGTTGCCGGGATGTGGATCGCTGTGCAGGAATCCATGCACAAAGATCTGGTCGGCAAACACCTCGGAGAACAGCGAGTAAACCTGGTTGGCGTCGACGCCAAGTCGCGCCAGACCCTTGTTATCGTCAATGCGCACACCATGTATGAACTCCATCGTCAGGATTCTCGTGCTTGTCTGCTCCCAATAAACCTTGGGTATGTGGAGTTGCTTATTGTGAGTGAACATCGATGCGATCTTCTCCGAGTTCCTGCCCTCATTAACAAAGTCCAATTCCTGTGTCAGGCATAGCTCAGCCTCTGGCAACAGCCATCCAAACTCGAACCTTGGGAATATCTGTGTTGTTTGGATGGTCAGCATATGATCGATTGATTGTCATGCGATTGATCACGTGATTGACTAACATACCCAGTTGATGTATAGCATGACATTGAATATCGATTGGAGGTCCTTCTCGAATCGACTTGTCAGGTCTGGATATTGAACCTTGACGGCCACCTCCCTTGTCTCACCATTTGGCAGCCTTAACTTGGCCTTGTGTACCTGTGCCAATGATGCACTTGCTATTGGTTCTCTGTGGAAGTCCTCAAAGCTGGGTTGATCAGATTGGATTGAATGTTAGTGACTATATCATATCATTCAAAACAACGACAACATCAACACTTACATCTCATCTGGATGCTTGCCAGTCTCCTCCTTGAATAGACGAACCACCTCTTCGAAGGGCTCGTATGGGGCATGGTCTTGGAAGGCGGCCAAGGCCGAAGTGTACTCGCGTGGCAGCAGGTGGTCGAGTGAAGCGAGGATCTGGGCAAACTTGATAAAGACTCCCTTGTTCTGCTTGCACAGCTCAACGATGGCATCCGATGCCTTCTTGTTGGCGATCTTGAGCTGTTCGGCGAATGCCTTGTCCGTGCGTTCCAGGCCGTACAGGTAGTACTTGTAGTAGATGGTGACCTTGATGCCTGTTACCATCACGCGCAGTCCACGCCACGGACTGCTGTCGCGAACCATCTTGGCAAAGTCCTCGTAGAGGAACAGGGCGCCGGCGATTGATGCAAGGATGGCGAGGTTGCGGATGCTCAGCAAGTCGGCCAGGCTGCTCGCTGACTGGCCGGCCTGCTCGGACTGGTAGCGCGAGTGTGTGTCCTGCTTCTCGGGCTCATTTGGTGTCGATGGAATTGGCGTGGCCAGTGTATTCTCCTGTAGCTTGATGGATCTCCAATGACCAACCTTGGGGAGGGTAATTGACTCGCTCAGGTATCGCAGCTGATCTGGACTCTTCTTGTAAGCGGCCTCCCTTGGCGGGCGTTGAGTACGCGGCTGATCCTGTTGCTGTTGCTGTTGCTGTTGCTGCTGTAGTTGCTTCTCCTGATGTTGCTGATGCATTCTTTGCACCATCTGTTGTTGCTTGTCCTGTTGTTGTTGTTGTGACATCGCCTGATCGGGCTGCTGTTGCTTCTCGATGCGGATGGCCCTTGAGGACTGCTGCTTGGATTGATTATATTGCTGCTGGGCTTGTTGCTGCGCGATCTGTTGTTGTTGTTGTAGAGGATTTATATGTTGTTGCTTCTGAATCTTCTGCTGCTGCTGCATCTTCTGCAGCTTCTGTTGCTTCTGAAGGTAAAACTCTGGCAGCAGTGGAGAGTATGTCGTTCCTTCGGCCTGCTGTTCCTGTTCCTGTTCCTCTTCATCCTTCTCTTTCTCTTTCTCTTCCACTTCCACTTCATCCTCTATTATTATTACTTCTTCCACCTTCTTCTTTTTCTTCATCTCTTGGTATTGTTGTTGCAGTTGTTTCTGCAGATGTTGTTGTTGTTGTTGTTGTAGATGTTGTTGTTGTTGTTGTAGTTGTTGTTGTAATTGTAGTTGTTGTTGCTGTTGCTGTTCCTGTTGCACTGACTTTTGCTTCGCCTTCTTTATAATATCATCTACGTCCTCAATTGACGACTGTGCCTTTCCATCCTTTGTCTGTGGCTGTGTCTGTGTCTGTGTCTGTGGTTGTTGGATTTGTAACAGACTCTGTAGCATCTGTTGTTGCATGACCAATTGTTGTTGTAGTTGTCTCTGTTGCGATTGAATGGAGGCCTCCTCAGTCTCTTCTGGATTGGCATCTGTAGTTGATTCTGGAGTGTCGGCGACACCTGGCTGCTGCTGACCCTTCACCAAAGGCTTGGGAGGATATATCTTTGTTTGCGTCGGCAACTCAATATCCTTGACAACAACCTCATTCACTGCTCTCTCTTGAATATCCGAAGTTGGCTGTATCGTTGGTGTTGTTGTTGGATGTTGATGTAGTTGTTGTTGTTGATCATCCTCGAGGAGCTTAGTTTGGTTGTACTTAATACGTGTCTTGATCCAACTGGGCGGATTGTAGGTGGCGGCCAGCCATTTCAGGTGATCCCCATCATTKGCCATTGTTGCCATTGTTGCCATCGTTATCATTGTTCTCCAATTGTTGTTKGTTGCTGTTGTCCAGCAGCAGCAGGGTATACAAGCACCAACTTCTTATTAAAGTAGCTGGAGAGCCTCTTAAGAATGTTGGCCGTTTCAACGACCTCTCTATGGCCCTGCGAACGCAGCTCCCTGTACATCTCGGAGGGTTTCTGTTGATTGTTCTCGATGTAGGACTCCAATTCCTTCAGCTGCTGCTCGCTGAACAATTCGGGTATCAGTTTGCCCAGGTGATGGAGATGCGGCCTCTCCAAGAGTCTCTCATTGGCTTCGATTAGCTGTCCAATATCCTCGCGTAGTTCAGTGATGAAGTCCGTGTGTTTCTTGGCGATACTCTCGACCTGGCGCAGATGATTGAGGTGCTTTCTGATCTCGTCAAGATCAGATGTTGATGTTGATGTTGATGTTGTTGGCTGTGTCGTCGTCGATGTGGGTGCTGATGGCGTTGGCGGAGTCGTCGAAGTTGTCGTCGTACAATGTCTCACAAGTTGTGAATATGAGTATGTTTGTGAGTTATTGATCAATGTTGTTGTCGAGGTCGAGGTCGAGGTCGATGTCGATGTCGATGTAGATGTATGAGTAGTCGTCCATGATTGATGTTGTAGATGCTGTGTAACAAATGATCGTATTGATGTTGATAATGCCAAGTTATGTGAGCTATTCAAAGATATCAACGTTGTCGTTGATCTTTTGATACCCAACATCTTATATATATATATGATGTATGTATATGTGAATCAGATACCGATTGATTGATTGATTGTATGAATGACCAAGTCATATTGATCACTTTTGTAAAAGGGTGACTTCTGATGATGTGGACATTCGTTTTTTTGAAACTTCGTCTTTTACAACATCTTTCGTCATACAAACAAATAAATAAATATGAGTGATACAAAGAACAAGAAAGTCAAGGCTCAAACCAAGACCCAACCTCAACATCAATCTCAAGCTCAGATGACAAAGCGTGTAAAGCTAGATACTCCATCTCAGTCATCATCGAAGAAGACTACGACATCAACATCAACAACAACATCACAGACACAGAAGCAGACACAGAAGCAGACACAGACGACACAGAAGCAGACACCAACACAGACGACACAAACAGAGAATGATGATACGAATAATGTAGACATGAATGATATTATAGAGGTACAACTTGGTATTGAAGAGACTGAGAAGAAGATGGCAAAGGAGATGATGAAGCTAGACACAGAGACATTTAAGTTGATGACTCCTCACTTTAAGAAGCGTGATCTACTCACTGATAAGATACCATCATTCTGGATTACTGTTGTATGTTGATTGATCAATCAACTCATCAACTCAACACAATCTATCAATCAATGATCGACACTAATTTCAAACAATCAAACAATCTAGTTTAACAATCATCCAGTGTTGTCATCATTGTTCACAGGCCGTGATAGTCAACTCATTGCACACATGACATCATTCAAAGTGGAGACTACTGAAATACCATGTCTATCAGTTCGATTCGTGTTTGTAAGTAACTTAACTTGGTCATCAATCATTGACATATCGCGGCACGATCACTCACTTTCTCATTCCCAAACATAGAACTTCTCGACCAATAGTTTGATCAAGAACAAGTCAATATGGAAGGAGTATAGGATTGGAGATGATGGTGAGGTGCTGGCAAACTCTTGCAAGTTACAGTATAAGAATGGAAGTGATATTACTAGACGAAACAATCCAGATGATGAGCCTTCATTCTTCTCATGGTTCGATTCGGAGGAGACAGAGATGGAGATCTACAAGATATTCAAGGATGACATCTGGTTGAATCCACTGGATTACCATGGTATTGGCAATGGCAATGGCACTGAACAAACTAATGAAGAATGATCATTGATCGATTAATTGATGGATTGGATTGGATTGGAGGATGGATACATTGATTGATGCTTTATTTTTCATTGATTGGTTGATTGATTCATTGAACGACTGGTTCCAACACTTGGACACCTGGCGCCAGGATGCTGGGCATCCACAACATCATGATTTTTATTGAGCGATCACAGAGGCGGATGTTGTTGTGGTAGTCCTCAGGGATACATTGGATGGTTTGGTCTCGGAGAACAGGTTGTCACCAGCGGTACCGGATTCGGCATCCTTACGTGCACGATTTTGGCGTCTCTTTCTAATCACAACTACGACTATGGTTATAATAATGGCAATACCAACTACTCCAGCAGCAGCATATATATAAGGTAAATATTCAACAAATGCTGGTACTCTACCATCATCTCCACCCTTTAAGCTACGGCTACGTGGATTGGTATTATATTGATGATCATTATAATGTAAGTCAAGAGCATTTGTAATTGATGATAAAGATAATAATATAATAAATATTGTGAATATAAAGTTAGAGAATGAGTTATATTTAGACATAATTATTTATATTTGATAGATTGAAATTAATTATAATATTATTATATGATTGTATGTTTTTTAACTTGGAAAGTGAATGAATGAATGATCAAAGAATTGACCTAAATATCTTTCGGGTGTGATCACCTCGATTGTCTTTTGGTTTTGGGCTATCTCTATCGCTTTGTTTTGCAAGAATGACCCCTCCTAGGGGAGTGCCTTTTGATCTAACAATGGGGTACATTGTACTCGAACTGATCTAAAAAATACCCTTACCATATGGTAGGGTAGTTAAAAATAATTAAAAAATTTTAAGTATTATTATCTTTATTTATTTATTTAATTTCAAAATTGAATTAGAGTTTATAAATGAATGTTACTAATTAAATAGAGTTTGAATGATAATCATCAACCCTATGGAAACCTAATATATTCTAGAAGTGGAAATGATTCAATGATGTCGTAGTTCTCAAGTTCCACTACATAATGATTGTCCAAATCATTATCATCTGGTTTTAGATCTTTTGGTGTGAACCAGAAGAGTTGATATTTAAGGCATTTGGATTCGGTTATAGCTCTTGCCTGAAGACTAGAAGGTATTATTCCGTTCCAATTGCTTTGATATTGTTGTTTCTTTAAAGAAATTTGGCATATTGTTAGCAACTTGTACTGTGGGTCCCAGAAGAACCAACTCTCATGATGTTTAAACCTTGGAGAGATTGGAACCAAGATGGAGTTGATCGTCCAATTGATATTTGAGAAATCTGTATCTCCAATGAATTGAACTAACGATAGTTTGGATTGAAATGTATAACTAGGTATTCTTGAGACCTCTTCTGTTTGGCCATTGTAAATTCTAGTCTCATTACGTATTGTCCAATTCAATTTCAGTGATTTGTTGATAGACCTCTTAAGTGTGTCTATTATATACATTTGAATGCATCGTTCTAAATCATCACTGGTCAAATTGACTAAACCCAAAAAGATTGATTTGTAAATTGCCAATGAATGGTGAATGTAAAATTGATTGTCCTTATGACGGTTGGACAGTACTTTTTGAACCAGAGGAATATAGGGAAGAATGAGTTGCTCATTCTCTGAGTGTCGTGAATACATAAGTTGTTTGTTGAGTTTTGCATAGGAGCCCAAGCTCATGAATTTGGTCCAGGGAATACCAAGTGACATCAATACAATTGCATTATAATATTCGTGTCTATTCAATTCGTTGATTTGTATTTCCATCTCTTTGCATAACATATCATCTTGTTCAATGATCCAGGGAGTTCGAGTGTTCTCATACCATTTTATCACTTGGTCCAATGAGAATAATTGGTTGTTGTTCCAAAATTTGGAAATCATCTGGAGCTCCATAGGATTCCAGTCTGTCATTGATTTGATCCAATTAGTGTCATCAGCATTCAAACTTGCCATCTTGTTCGACTCAACCCTCAACCAATGTTTGAATTCCATCTCAGTGTAACATTCATTGTATTCGAACACTGGCCAATATGAATTTAAATGGTAATCATTACTGGAAGTACTCGAGACAATTGTAAAATGTTTCCAGATGGGATTGACAACCAGATATCCTTCAACTATTGAGAATGGAATTATCTTTCGAATAGTGCCGGACAACTCATTGTGTTGGTCGAAAATGAAGTATACATTTAAGTTCTTGTCTTTGCAATGCCATGCGACGTCGTCCAATAGACCAAGAAAACTGTCTTTGTCAAAGTATTGACGATGTGAGTGACGTTGTACAAAGAGATCGCCAGCATATCTAAATGCATCATCCAGATTATCGAAAAAGAATTTATAGGGATCTGGGGATTCCTTCCAGCTTTGACAATCCATAATATATATCACACGGTTGTTAAAGTCCTTTTGAAGCATCGATGAGATCTGGAGGAGAGAGTGTGACTTGCCCATTCCTTTTGGACCATGGACATTTACTCCATTATATTTTCCCTGATTATTTTTGATCACTTTCCATAATCTCTGTGTAATATCTCTATTAACAACTTTGACCTGGTCATTGTTGTTGTTACTGATGTTGTTGAAATCAAAGTCACAATCTAATTTAACTTTCTTTTGTCTTTGACCACCATCAACAATCTCAAATTCATTAGGTCTCTTGGCTAAATTGTAGAAAGTTTGTTTGATTCATCAGAATAGAATAGTTATTATTAACCATTAATAAATGTGCATACCATTGTCCTTTTGAACAGCTTCATCTTTGACATAAAGTTCTGTTATTCCATCCCAAATGATCTTGTCGTTTGGTTGTTTGGCTTCTTGGATTATATTGTTACCGTCCTTCAAATGTATTGTAAAGTGTGATTGTTCAGAGATACCCAAATCTAATGCTCTTGCTCTAATATCTTTCTTCAACTGATCATAATACTCCCAATCTCTATTGAACTCTATTAAACACATTCTATCTGTCCTTTCAATATTCTTTACCCAAACAGATTTGGTGTAGTCATACCGGTCGTATTGCGAAATAGATAATAGGTTTTGGTCATCCTTAGTTGTTGTTGTAGTTGTAGTGTTGTTGTTGTTGTTGGATAGCATTGATAACAAACTTAAGTATAATATATGTGAATATATATATGTGTGAAGTGAAGTGAAGTGAAGTGAATGAATAAAGGTGAGTGTTTCAAGATGGGAGAACAGATCTCTACATTATTAACAACCCCAATGGTTGTTTCTTGTAAATAGTAATTAATAATTAATTAATATTACGGTGTGGCGTTGTTCTTGAATATGTACATAAACTGCGTGCCAAGACTCAAAAGGTATTCCTCCTGGCGATAGTTGAGATGTAGGAGCTCGACCGCGGGCTCGGTCGTGTCCAGTGTCTGCGTGTCCATGCCAGTTGTCACGTTCCAAATGTTGACACCCTTGGTCGGATTGCCAGTGCACAGTGCTGCGTACACCATATTGTTGTTGGGTAGTTGTTGTTGTGGCGGTGAGAATATAATGGACCGCGACAACTCTTTGTGTTGTGAATTGGTATAGATTGATCGCACCTCTTCGACGTAACCGCGACCAAGATGTTTGAATACACAATGGCTGTTCATTGGATATGACGGGCTGCTGTGGAAAGATGCCATAAAGTACTGGCTGGTGGGGTCGTGGCTAATATTGATACATCTGCCTTCGAGTCCAATGGGATATGGCGTAAACTTGGGACACAATGGAGATAATATTGATGATGATTCGGGTATTGTCTGTTCGGTTGTTGTCGTTGTCGATGTTATCGATGTTGTCATTGTCGATGGTGTACTCTTCTCCCAAAATGTTAGACTGTTGTTTGCGGCAAACAATCCACCCGTACCAATCTGGCTGCTATTAGACAGCTGTGATGGTGAGATTGTTTGTGCCACACTCAGTAGACGATAGACTGGTGATTCGTTCGGTGAATGGAATGATGTCAAAGGTGAACTAAGGTCCAGGTAGTTAGTGGGTTGTCCATCAATCGATCAATGAATGATGAACTTACAATGTATTCCTCAAGTCAAATGCAAAGGTGGACTTGACGGAAGAGGCGTAGAATATGTTCTCGTCTTGATGATCAAACTCGCATGACCATCCTGGTGCACCAAGATCATACTTAAATATTGTATTCTTGGTGTGGATGTTGAACAACTTGACAGTCTTGTCCTGGGATATCGAGCAAGCCATATTCGGTATATGATTGTTTGTCTTGATATCACGAATGAATCTGGGATAGAGTGAGTAAGTATGAGTTATTCGTGATGAACTAACTGGATACATACTCTTTGTGAAGGTTATAAATAAAGTCTGTGCTAGAAGAGTCCAAGGAGGATATCTTGACGATCCCAAAGTCACTGTTGGACCGGGAATGAGAGGCAACGACAACTCCCAACTTTGACGAGAAATCAAATGTGTTGGATCCCTAGATTGATCGATCGATTAGTTAGTTGGTTGGATCGAGTGAGTGAGTGAATGATCACTTTAGTTACCTTTAGCTTAACATATGATATTGGTTGGAAGTTATTCGGTCCATTCGCTGCGCTCTGTTGTTGTTCAATGTGATGTTCACTCTTTGGTTGATCGATGGAATGCCTTGTATGATTGGGCATCAGATGTGAATTCGATAATGTGGGTGGCTGAAGTGATCGCGGTTGTATCAGTGCTGCGGCTCCAGGAAGTGAAGCAGGCACTTGCTTGCTATTGACGAATGGTACACCGGAATTCTTGGTCATCATATGCTTCGCCTCCAACTTGGCCTTTAGTATGGCTATTTTCTTCTTGAGTTTTTGGATATCCCTGTCCTTGGACTCAATGATCCTGCGGCATGCAAGAGCGTCTTGGGTGGGATCGACCTCGCACAGTCCCTTGGGCAGGAAGATATCGCGGATATCACGCTTCGACGCCTTTTCCTTGCAGTTTGGGCACATTCCATGCGACTTCTTCTGGTCCAACCATTTGCGTATACATGAGCCTCCAAAGATATGTCCACACTTGAGAGCGGCTGGCCTATGCTCACCCGTTTGATGAAAGTAGTCATAACATATTACACAATTGGCTTCCTGTAATGTGTTGTGATTGATTGTGTTTGAGTGAGTGAGAGAGTGATTGAGTGAATGAATGAATGTTTGAGTGAATGTAACATACATCGCCATTAGATATTGTCTGTTGATAGGGCGTGAGGTCTTTGATGGGCTTTGTTGGACTTTCTTGAGTGTCGGGAACAGACTCTTTGTTTGATAGTATTGCCAGGTCCTTTGTTGGGGATATGGTTGCTCCTGTTGCCGTGGTCATGGTCATCGTGGACGCGGTCGTAGTTGTGGTTGATGTCATGTCGGTTGAAAGTGGAGTTGTTATTGATGGAGGGAGTTCAACAGATGTGGTTGTGAGTGGCGCAATATTAGGCAATGGCAGTGATGTTGTCTCCAATGCCATGGGATGAT
Source organism: Acytostelium subglobosum LB1 (assembly GCF_000787575.1). Taxonomy (NCBI): domain Eukaryota; phylum Evosea; class Eumycetozoa; order Acytosteliales; family Acytosteliaceae; genus Acytostelium; species Acytostelium subglobosum. Next base: position 163,896 of record NW_012236503.1, on the reverse strand, counting down.
CTGATGATGGCAACGAAGTAGTTTGTGCAGGTGGTGAATCGCGGACAATGTGCATATGTTCATTAGTCAGATGGATAGTTGTTGTCGCTTCGGTTGGAATAGGAATAGCTGATGTTGGATTTGCCAATCCAGCGGGTGGAGATGATTCAATCTCGATAACATCGACCAATGTATTGATAGGGCAATTAAGTCTATCCAATTGTTGTTGATCAATATGTTGTTGAATACCATGTGTCAATGCCAGTGTCTGTGACCGTTTCTCCTCTTCCATCGGTATTTCATCATCAAAGAATGAATCGTGAATGTGTTGTTGTTTATCAACATCTACAACAAGTTGTGTTGGTGATGATGGAGCCTGAGGTTGATGTTGAGGAGGTGGAGGTGGCGGTGTCAGCTGCAACACCTGCCTTGGCATGGTCTGAAGCGGATTTGGTCGAGTCGGGGTTCGAGGTCCAAGTGCTGACGGTTGATGATGAGGTATTGGCAACAGAACTATTGTATCGTTTGATGATGAAGTTGACGTCGTCGATGTGAAAGATAGTGCTACAGGCTTTGCCAATGGTGGATGTAGTTGAAGTGTTGGTTTGGAGTATGGATGAAACAGTGTTTTCTTGCTGTTGGGCTGTGTTGTTGTTGTTGATGCAGTTGCGCCAGCAGCCGTTGCAGTCCCTACATTAATATTGGTGCTCTGCTGCTGTTGAAGTAGAGGTTGAATCTGTGATAAAGATGGTAGAGGTCGAAGTTTTTGAGCGCCCAATGAAACACCTAAGTTAGTAGGTCTAGATACACTTGTTGTTGTTGTTGCTGTTGTTGAAAGATTCAATGCTGTTGGTTTGAACTGTAACTGTTGTGGTGACTTCTTAAGTACACTGCCATTGTTATTGTTATTGCTATTAGTACTACTACTACTACTACTACTATTACTATTGCTGTTATTGATATTGTTTGTACTACTCAATGGTTGTAACTTAAAGGTTGGTAGTGGTCTATAGATACGAAGAAGAGGTTGTTGTTGTTGTTGTTGTTGATCTTTGGACATTAGGGAAAATGACGATGGCATCATTCTCAGCCAGCTAGTCAGTCAGTCATTCAATTACACCTAATACTACAACTTGACCGACTTCACTTCAAACTAGCATTGTTGGACAATGGCGCGCCAAGTGTGTGCGTGAGTAACACCAACCAACATTAGTGTCAACACTTTTTTCTAAGAAGTGGACCATTGGTCACATCTCTACTTTGGATTGGGAAAGACAAACTCGATTGATGAGTGTCGCTCATGGGTTGTTGTTTAATTAATTAATAATGGAAAGTAAAGTAAGGATGAGACAAAGAGAGAGATGGACGGGCATGATCCTTCAAGGATGCTTTCCACACTGCCCTCTGAGATTGATTGATATGATTGATTGAATGTTCTATCTGCTCCAAGTCTACTCCAAATCACGGTACAATTCATCAATGATTGCCTTGTAGTGCTCCTTGATTTGTGGCCTCTTGAGCTTGAATGATGGGGTCATCATGTCGTTGGTGTCACTGAATGCGTCGTGGAAGACATGGATCTTCCTTGGAATCTCAAAGCCAAACAGCTTGGACTTCTTGCCAACGTCGGTGATGTCCTTCAGGATGACCTGGTTGAACTCTTTGTTCTCGCAGATCTCCTTGAAGCTGATGTTCAGTCCCTTGCTGCGTGCCCACTCCTCGGCCTTGTCCTGGTGTGGATGGATCAGCGCGATGATGGAGGCCTTCTCCGAGTCACCATACACGCAGATCTGAGCAATCCACAGACTCTTGTTCAGGATGTTCTCGATCTTCTCGACGGCAATGTACTCGCCCTGTGACAGCTTGAATATGTTCTTCTTCCTGTCGATGATGCTGAGCGAGCCATCTGGGTTCCAGCGGCCAATGTCTCCAGTAGAGAACCAGCCGTCCTTGAAGTCCTGCTTGGTCTTGGCCTCGTCCTTGTAGTAACCAATCGAGATGGATGGGCCGCGCAGACACACCTCACCGCAGGGTGGGTTGGAGCTGGTGAGATAGTTGAGCTCGGGCACGTCCACCAGCTTGATCTCACACGAGACAAAGGGTGGTCCAAGCGAGCCCAGACTCTCGTCCTGCAGGAGCTTGACAGCAGTGCCTCCACAGCTCTCGGTCAGACCGTAGCCCTGGACGATGGCACATGAGAAGGCCACCTTTAGGAAGGCCTCAGTGTCGTGTGAGAGAGGTGCGCCTCCAGAGAGGATGACACGGACCTGACCTCCGAGCTGCTGCTTGAGCTTGTTGAAGACGACCATGTTGAGCAGGCTCTCGATCAGGGGCAGCTGGATGCCGTTGACGATGCATGAGTGCTTTAGCTTGTAGGCCAGGTTGAACAGGGCCTGCTTGGTAGATGATTGCTTGGCGACCTCCTTGAACACGCCAGCCTTGATACGCTCAAACACACGTGGCACACCAATGAACAGCGTTGGGCGCAACGACTTGACCTCGGTGAGGATCTTGGTGGTGTCGCCACAGAAGATGCCGACACGGGCACCATAGTGGAAGGATAGGGCGACGACTACACGCTCGAGGATGTGTGCGTAGGGCAGGTAGGAGTAGTGAGTGTCGTTGTCATAGACGTCGGCCAGGGTCTTGACGGCGCAGACGACCGAGATGACGTTCCTGTGTGTGATCATGACTCCCTTGGGGTCGCCAGTGGTGCCACTGGTGTACATGATGGTGGACAAGTCGTCGGGCTTGGGTGGCACGTGGTTGTGTGTGCCATTGGCAGCCTTGCCCTTCTCCATCAGCTCGTCAAACGTGTAGAATGTGAGGCCCTGCGACTCGAGATCCTTGCGAGTCTCGTCGGGGACATTGTCAAAGCAGACGATGCACTTGATGCCCTTGACCGACAATGCGATCTCCCTTGTCTTGTCCAGCGTCTCCTTGGAGCAGAATGCAATCTCAATCTCAGCGTGCTTGCTGACGAATGTCAAAGACTCTGCGCCCAACGTCTCGTAGAACGACACAATAATGTTTGATTGCATAAAGCTGGCACCTTGCACAACCAGCCATTCCAATCTGTTTCTGCTGAATATGCCAACCTTCATTTTCTATTTGTGATTGGATTAGATGTTAAGTATGAATGTCGCGTCCAGTAGACCTCTCTCCACCTCAATCAATCAATCATCAACTTACTGGCTTGATACCAATCTCGCACAAGGCTTGGAAGATTGTCTCGCACTTGTTCAAGAACACTGCGTATGTGATGAACTCGAAGTGTTCCTGAAGCTCTCCATTCTTTCCAATGTTCCTTTGTCCAAAGCATTCCTTGTGACTGTACTTCTTACAAGCAGTCCTAGGAGTTTTTCAACAACATGTTAGAGAACTTTGAATCATGATTGATTGAATGAACATGTTAACAACAATGATACTTACAACAATGAATCGTAGAGTGTATAAACTTGTTGATCCTCCATGTGTGAGACCAACTCTGGATGTGATGCATTCCTTCTTGCACGGCCCTCACCTGGTGCCGCTTCACCGATTTCAATAGTCTGTCCAAATGGATGTGGACGTTTCCATCTATAAGCCAGCAGTCCACTGACCACGACCAGTCCGACAGCCAACCAAGTATCTAACATCTTCTTTGTTTGTTGTTATGTATTTGTAACTTGACTAGTTGATAGTTGTTGAGTAAATGTTGTAGAAATTTAAAGATTGTTGAGTTTTTATGTTGTTGTTTGTTCAAACAACCATCCTTGGTTTGTTATTCTTATTCATCATCATCTCATCAACAACAACTGCTAGAGACAAGATGATGGATTGAAGCGTGTGTGTGTGTGTGTGTGTGTGTGTGTGAGTTCAGATCATCAGGTCAAATTCCCACACTCCTTTCCAAATTAGGTAATAAATGTTAACACAAAACAAACTAGGACACCAGACTTAATTTGGTCCCCAAGTTGTTTCCTGCCAGCCAACAAAGAGCAATGGAGGTTGCCAAAGTCAAGTCATTCAGTCATACGAGTGTGTAGTGTGCGCGACATCAATGATAGTGTTATTGTGTTTGAATAAGTGTTGGTAACAACAACTTGTAATGGAAGGAGGAGTAAGGGGAAGGGACAGGCAGGGACATGTCAAGTTCCTAAGCTGGGGTGCGGCATAGACTGGACTAGGTGTTGAGGTGCTAATGAAGGGATTGGTTTGGCTAATTATAACACATAATGATAATGTAGGTGGTGTATGTGTCCGTTGGGAGATGGACAAGAAGATGGAGGGGCGTCCCATCCCATCCCATTGCCAAATAGCCAGCCAGGTCAGCCTTGCACCACCATCTTCAAACGATTGTTCAGTCGAATCTTGACTTGCTTGGTTTGGATCGATTAGAAGGATGGGGCGGTGCGGTGCGGGACATAATCGAATGGTTAATGTCAATTGTTGGGTCCATTGATTGATCCAGGAGGTGGGAAACTTGGCGATTGATTGGATAATGGGGAGGAAGTAGGAGGGAGGAGGTGGAGGTTGGATATGGGTTGGTCCAACATGTATTACTATGTTTGTATAAACATGACGATTGATTGAAGTACTGATCTGGTTTGGGACTGGCCTGGCATGACCTGGCTGCCCCTGGTAGAGAGGTGAGCGCTCGTGCGCAACACCTATATTACTTGAAGTACTGTCATCATGAATGTTTGATTGAATGGATGGAGTGATTGGAATGATGGATGGGATTGATTGTTGGCTGAGCTAGACATCAAAGTCCCAGACTATTATCTCTTTGGCAGCAGTGACTAGCTTGCTACCTTTGAATTGGAGACATATGATTGATTCGGTGTGGCCCTCCAGGGTGTAGAGTAGCTTGCCAGTCTCAATGTCCCAGACCTTGACCTTGCGATCCCATCCAGCAGTGACCAATCGCTTGCCTTCAAACTGGACGCCCCAAACATTGAAGCTATGTCCAATCAGTGTGTGGATGCACTTGCCTGTGAGCAGGTCCCAGACACGCACTGTAGTGTCCCACGAGCCCGACACAAGGATGTTGCCACGGATATATGTACAACGCACTCGGAATGTGTGGCCCGAGAGCACGTGGATGGCGCGGCCTGTCTGGATGTTCCAGACGCGCAGTGTATAGTCCCACGACGAGCTTACGATGTGTGACTCGCCGTTGGGATTGTCCCACCACTGTATAGAAGTGACACGATCGCTGTGTCCATGTAGCGTCTGCACCACGATGCGTGATGGCAAGTCAATCACGTTGAGCACTCCACCCATCGTTCCACTAATGAGCAAGTTGTTCTTGTAATACAAACAAGTGATGCCTGTGACATGAGTCTGATCGTTGGGAGTTAGTATCGCGCTCACTCAATCAATGTCGTCAATGTCATATAACTTACAGAGAATGAATGTAATAGCTTGCCAGTCTCAATGGACCAGAGATTGATGGTGTTGTCCAATGAACCACTGGCCACGGTGTTGTCGTCGATGATGGTCAGACAGCTGACACCCTCGGTATGTCCGCGCAGAACATGCAGACAGTCACCTGTGGACAGGTCCCAGATGCGCAGTGTTGCATCGGAGCTGCCACTGATGAGTCTGTTGCCCTTGAACTGGATGCAGGTGATGCCAGCCTGGTGGCCACCCATCTGCGGACTGGACAGCACGACGCAGTCACCCGTGTCGATGTTCCAGAGCTTGAGCGACGAGTCCCACGAGCCCGTCACGAGGATCTTGGCATCGAACTGCATGCACGTCGTCCAGTCCGAGTGGCCGGGGAACTTCTTGGAGCGACAGTTGCTCGTCCACCAGTTATGCTCGATCTTCAAACGTTTGAGATAGAGCTCGCGCCAATCTATCCTAACGCGCTTCTTCAACTTGTTGAGTGGGCCACCATTGTGATGATCGTGATGATGGTCGTCGTCATGTATATGTGAGCTTGTTGGCATGTCATTGTTCATGTCCACCAACTCTCTCTTGTTGGCTGATGTTGTTGATGATGTCGTAGTTGTTGTAATTGGTATCAATGGTATACCTCCAACATGATTGTTACTGTTATTGTTGTTGTTGGCATCAACAATGTTGTTGTTGTTGTTGTTGTTGTTGTTGACGTCCACATTGATGTTGTTGTTGTTGTTGATGCTATTGTTAACATTGTTTGTGAATGAACTGAATGACGATGAGGATGGAGGCAGGATCGCAGAGTGAGGTGTCATTCTTGTGACCGATCGATCATAGTATTGAGGATTGGTCGTGTGTGGCTGTTGCGTCGAGAAGATGGTCGATGGCAGTATCTCCGCGTTGGGAGGCTGCGACGGCGGCAGGATGGGACTGGACCAGAACGACGACGCAATGACCTTGAGCGGCTTGGACTCGTTCTGATGATGCACGTCCAATGTGTTCCACTTGCACTGGAACAGATACTTCCAGATGACGTCGGACATTGACAGACGATGCCACAGCTTGCTGACGCGCGAGACCGAGAAGCTGATGTCCTGGAATGAGAGGAAGCCAAAGATGTTGAGCATGACCTCGGTGGGCAGCAGTGAGATGATCGACGGCGCCTCCGACTCGGAGAAGCCAAACTTGGCGGCCAGGTGCTTCCACTTGAGCAGCACCGAGTGCTTGCAATGCACCATGCGCTGGTCCAGTGCATACTTGTCCTTCTTCACGCGCTGTATATTGTCAACCAACTCTTGTTTGAGAGATAGCATCACCGACATCTCATGTTCGACGTCTGCCAACCTCGCCTCCAACAACACCAGATCATGTTCATTATCCTGTTGCTTTGACTTTATATCATCTACCAAAGGATCACCAAAGTACAATCCTTTTGCATTTGAGAATGCGTTGTTCATTGTCTTGTCTCTCTCTCTCTCTCTCTCTCTTTCGGTCCTTCTTTATTTTGTACAATCAATATTACTTGTAATATTATAAATATATATATTATATGTATGTGTAGAAATAAGAGTGAATGAATGTATGAATGAATAAGTGAAAAAGATGTTAAAGTTATTGAAAGACGACCCAACAACCACACACAACTCCTCGTTTTTACGTTGACTTTGTTTTGTTTTGAAGAATCCAACACCCTTTTGAATGTCTCGCACTTACCCCCACCCCTACTTGTGATCGACCACACCTACTTTGAGCCCGCCCTAATGATGATAATGATGATTATTATTAGTTTGGGGTGTCAGAAACATTAATGATGCCAATACATTCGAACAAAGAAACAAAGAACTCTTTGCACGTACGTGATCATTTACTTCATTCGTTGCAAACACGAGTTACTAATTGATGATCATCATTCAATCATTCAAACAATCGATTATTCATTCAATTATTCCAAACAATGAGGGAAACTTACAAATAAATATCCAAAGAATATTCTGGTGTCACCTAGGTGATGGAAGCAGAAATAAGATGAGGTCTGACAGAAGTTGATCATTCCCAAAATCCCATGAATATGAATCACGTGAATTGGTATCATAGATATCCAAGTATATATTTCATACAATGTTTAGAAGCGAGCGAGTGAGCAAGGACCAGTGGATATAGTAGATGTAGATTGGTAGTGCCCTTGCCTTGCCCTTTCCTTGCCTTTGCTTTGCCTTGGCTTGGCTTGATTAGATACCTTCTTGGCCATAGTCCCTAGTGAACTCTATATATTTATCCAAATCCTTTGAGCTTACTGATGGCTTGACATTCCTGATACTCTTAATACAATCATTCTGTTATGTTTATGTGCAAGCGAGTGTTAGAAGGGATATGAAGTTGTAGTGGAATGAGGAGTTACTAATACATACTGCAGTGATGTCTGGTTCCTTGAGCTTGGCTCCGTCAATGTCCATCCAGGTCATCTCCATGGCTTGAGGGTCGCCTGGTGAACAGGGTGTGATGAAGTCGGCAATGACGTTGGGGTCCTCTCTAGATGGCGCACGGATGTTCTTGAAGTGAGTGGCCATTTGGACCATACGGATGGGCTGCATGATGGCATCCTTGCAGACGATCTGGATGTCGGCACCAGAGTAGCCCTCGGTCATGTCGGCCAGACGCTTGAAGTCGCCTTGGTTCAGACTGTTGGGCGTGGAGCCAATGTGCAACTGGAACATCTTGATGCGCGCATGGGGGTCGGGCAGGGGGATGTAGATTCTCTTCTCGAAACGTCGACGGATGGCCAGATCCAGGCCCCAGGGGATGTTGGTGGCCGCCAGGATGAGGATGCCATCCGAGTCGTTGCCCACACCGTCCAGCTGGATGAGGAACTCGGTCTTGATACGACGGGACGACTCGCTCTCCGTATCGTTACGCGAGCTACACAGCGAATCGATCTCGTCGACAAATATTACACTGTTCTTCTGTTGTCTTGCCATCTCAAACAACTGCTTGACCAGCTTCTCACTGTCTCCCAGCCATTTCGTCACAATGTCCGAAGGTGATATCGAATAGAATGTCGATGATATCTCAGTCGCCACGGCTTTAGCCAAGTAGGACTTTCCTGTACCTGGTGGCTAATCATTTGAATATGTTTGATTGATTGAGTGAGGTCAGTGAGTGAGGGATAGTTCCATGATCAATCAAACAAATGATAACATACACCATAGAGTAGGATACCTCTCCAGGGCTTTCTTTTACCGGTGAACATCTGAGGGAACTTGATGGGGAAGATGACGGCCTCCTTGAGGTACTCTTTGGCCTGATGGAGACCGGCAACGTCATCCCACCTGACATTGGGCTTCTCTGTGAGGATTGCACCACCGAGTGCATCGGATCTCTTCTTGTCCTCTGGATCAATGTCCTCGTCGTCATCAGCTGCGCCTCCCTTCTTTGTAGTGGAGCCTGGTTTTGAAGTACCATTCATAGCAGCCACTGGCTTCTTATTCTTTGTCTTCTCCAAATACTCCTTCAACTGCTCTGCACGTTGCAAATACTCCATTGTCTTGGCTTTAATTGTTGCCTTTGATCTCTCACTCTTCTCATCTATTATTATGTTTGAATGAGTATGAGTATAATGAATGAGTTTGAATGAATGATTGAGTTTGGATATACATTACACTTCAAGGCAGTTGTAAACCATTCCAAACTTTGTATATATAACTTATGAGCCTCTGCATAGTTCTTTGCATTATCTTGTTCTGTTGCTTGTTGGACTATCTGTATAGCCTTTTGCAAGAAATTGACGTCGCCCATTCTATGTCTTCTATATATTGTTACAATAACCTTATTATTATAATGCTATTAATGTAATGTTTATGTGTGTAGTATGTAATGTATAATATATGTATGTATGAATATCTATCTAACTATCTTTCTTTCTATCTCTATCACTTTAACAACAATAATACGACACTAATTGACAAGATTGTGAATTCGCACCCTAACACCACTCTAACTTGTCAGTTGAATCTCACTTCCAAAACCCTCATAATCTTGAAACTTCAAGCGTGAGCGAAACAAATAAATGAGGTCCACCTCATTCCATTTTGAACAAGGAAACTGAGCATACATTATTAATATTATTATGAGTTGGATAATATTGATATTTACACATGCTACCCAATCAATCACCAAAACAAGCAAACTCAATCAATCAATCAATCAAACTCAATCAAAGTTATGTTATAATCAGATGACGGATACCTTTAGTGACCTGGTTAAAACTGGTAACGTGATAATTAACTTGGCAAAAAGACCAAAGTTGAAAGACATAATAACAAATATTTGACAAGTCTTAAGAATGAGAGACGAAGACAAGTCATAGATTGGTGCTCTTGATTGCCAGGACTATCTTGTTGGAATTGACCACACGCGTGGATCGACAAAGTCATAGAAATGTTGCGAAGAGTATTGAGGTGTGTGTCAAAATAAAAAAACAATTGTTTTTCAATGTAACTATCCTTATTGTTCAAGACACACTCTCAGGTCAAGCTCATCCATTCTCGGATAACCAATATACTCTTTGGCACAGACGTGTTAGTTAACTCAGTCAACTGACTTCTCTCTCGTACCTCTCTCTCTCTCTCTCTCTCGCTGTGTTGTGTTATGTTGTGTGACGACCTACCTCACCATCTAAACCTTGTCAACTACAACTCGAATCAACACAACACTTCTATCATTCTTCTTACTTACTTATTCTTTAATTAATTAATTAACTTATTCTTTCATTCTTTTAATCAATCAATCAATCATTCATTCATTCTCACGCATACTCAAACACACAGACATTGTCAACTGACAATCAATCAATATAGACAACGACAACAACAATAGTAATACATAGATCGACAGTAGTAATAGTTATTACTTGTATATATTATCTCGATACATCATAATTGTAATGTACATTTAATCAATCAATCAATCAATGTGAATGAACGAATGACTAACATAATAATACAGATATAAAGAATGAGTTCTCAACAACAACAACAACAGAGACAAACGAATGAATTGATGAGCTTCTCTGGAGGTGGATTATCATCTATTAACTTTAATGAATCATTGTTGAATGATATTGGATTGAGTGACTCGGTGACAAAGGAGTTTAAGAATCAGCAACAAGATACATTTAAGCTGATCGACTTTGCATTGGGCGCCAGCTCAAACAATGGCATATCATGGAGTAACGAGTCCGAGAATGATCTGTTGGGCATTGACAACAATCTGTCAATAAGTACCAATATGTCCAGTCTGCTCAATCAAGCTGCCACTGGACATGGCCACGGCCACACCCACAGCCACAGCAATAGCAACAGTAGTAGCAGTAGCAGTGGCAGTGGCAGCCACGGAGCAACTACCAATGGCAACACCAACAACAACAACAATAACAATGTCAGTGGCAACAGCTCGGTTAATAGTAGTGCAGGCAGCACGGCATCGTCGGGTGTGGCACACGCCAGTATGATCACCAATGCATCGCACACCATCACCAGTCTATCACAACAGTTGGCCAGCATCCAGCAACAGCTGCAACAGCAACAGCAGCTGCTCAACAGCTCGCTACTGAGCCAGAATGCATCGATGCAGCCAGTGGTCGTGCACACTCATCCACTGCAACAGACCAGTTCCGACTATCACCTGAGCAAATCACTCGAGAACAAGTATCTCGCTCAACAACTGTTACAACAACAACAGCAACAGCAACAGCAACAACAACAGCAACATGCTCATCATCAAATCAACCAACAACAACAACAATCATTCGCAAACAATCAATTCAACAATGGCAACAGTGATCCGTTCACGGCACAAGTTCCCCACTCGCCTTCCATCGCCTCATCAATGCATCATGCAAATGGCAACGCGGTCGCCAATCAATCATACTTGTCTGTGCCCCAAATACTCAACGCGGACCAGCAGCAGCAACAACAACAACAACAGCCTCAGCAACAACAGTACCAGTCACGAGGCACTTATCAATTGCCAAGTAGCAGTACTTCCAGTAGCATTAGTAGCAACGACCTCTACAGCAACCAACAAAGCATGACGCTGCCACCCATTCTGACCGCGGTCTCGCCCTCCTCGTCCGAGCCATCGACGCCCCAGCACGACAACTCCATCCCCTTCCAATCAATGGTCCAGAACAATCACATCAACTTGCAGCCAGCATCCCACAACACTCAGATGTCCCAATCACTCCACAACCAACTGTTGCAACACCAGATGCAACAACAGCAACACTATCCTTCGCATCAGCAGCAACCACAACTACCTCAACAACATGGCCAACAACAACATCATCATCATGGCTCGACCAGTCAACAGCAGATGCAGCTGCAGCTTCAGATTCAAAGCCAGACAACCATGGAGATCATTGATAACTACCAGCAGCCCTTCCCCGTGTACACGGTGAAGACGCACGTGCTTGTCCCGTCGCCAGTGATCAAGGTGAACAACTACACTGGAGATCCCAACGACCTGATGATCGTGGCCAATCCCGAGCCCGACGACAGCATCATCATCTCGCAGCCAGCCGTCACGTGCCCCGATGGCTCATTCGAGTTCAAGTTCACCGACATGCACGTCGACCGCAAGAAGCACGATCCATGCAGCGCCTTCCGCCTCAGATTCAGCTTGCTGAATCGCCGCACGTTCAGCTGCTTCAACGAGCTGATGTCGCCATCGATCAACCTCTACTACCACACCGACCTGCTACCCGCCCCAGACATTGTGCGTCTCGTTCCCAACCAGTGCTACTGCGGTCAGGAGCCCGAGGTGATCTGTTACGGCTACTACTTCAAGAAGGGAAGGACTGAGATGCTCTACCTGGACTTTGAGCCCGAGTATCCCGGCCAGGAGGGCCACGCCCAGCACACCGTCAAGCAGGAGCAGCTGCGTATGCCCAACCAAACATCGTTCTCATTCATCTTTACGCCACCACGCCGCCTGACGGGAGCAACCTACAACGTCTCCACACGCTACACCAAGAACTCCACCAAGAAGGACAAGGACAAGGACAAGAAGTCCAAGGTCGGCAAGCCATACAAGTTCACGTACAACGAGATGCCCGAGTCGGGCAGTGTCAAGCGTGTACGTCGTGAGGTCGAGCGACCCGGCGATGAAAAGGGCAATGGCTCACCAATGATGGACGACGACATGCACAGCCCTACAAGCGTTCAGGGCGGCAACGTGCCTTCGCCATACAATGGCGGCACATCACCCCCTCTAAACACCTATATGAAGTGCGTGCTCTATGGTGACATTGAAGAGCTGGAGGAGCTGCTCAACAATGGCACGTTCGAGATCAACGACCGAGACCAGATGGGCAACAGTCTGATCATGCTGAGTGCTCGCGAGGGACGTGACGACTTTGTCGAGAAGCTGATGGACCTCGGTGCTGACCTCACTGCCAAGAACAAGACTGGCCACTCACTCTTCCACATGGCTTGCTACTCTGGAAACATTGACATTGTTGAGATGGTCATTGATGAAGGTAAGATATCAGTCAATCAATCAACCAAACAATCAATCAATCAATTAACTGACATTTTCCACTCTTTAGTCGACATACTTTCAAAGGATGGAGTTGGCGCCACTGGTCTGCACATTGCCACTGAGATGAAGCACGTCAGACTCGTTCAATATTTATGCAAGACTGCCTTGGAGTTGATTGAGATCAAGGACAACCGCGGACTGACAGCCTTCCACTACGCCGCGATGGATGGCAATCCACGTATCTCTGAGATCTTCATCGATCACTACACCAGCACCAAGCCTGAGCTGCTCGACATGCAGGACTACAGTGGCATGGGTCCACTACATTGGGCTGCCGCACTGGGCCGTGTCGGCGTCGCTTCCAAGCTCATCGCTGCAGGCGCCGACGTCAACCTGTTGGACGGTGACCGTGAGTCGCCCATCTTCAAGTCGATCGTCAGCAATCATAAGGACATCACCAACTTGCTGCTGGACAGCAAGTGTGACATGTTCAGCCCCAACGCACACAACAAGACACCGATTGAACTGCTGGCCGAGGCAGCCAATCCCGAGCTCGTCAACAACAACAACAACAACAATGTTGAGGGAGTCGAGTCATCAAACCAATCCGCTGTTGGAGAGGACGATGGTACAGAGTCGGACACCTTGGCATTGTTGCCTGGCGCCCCAACTCCACAACCACCCAGACCAGCCAAGAAGAATGCTGGCGACAAGGCCAGAGCAGAGTTGGCCGACCAGTTGATCCAGCAGTTGGCCAAGCTCAACCTGCAGAACAATGCCAATGCCGCTGCCTCCGCATTGACCACCACAACGTCCACGACCATGTCCGAGTCGGTCAAGGCGTTGACCAAGGAGAAGTTTGACAAGCAACGCATCGGCGAGTTTGGCGATGTCAACACATGGACATCGCGCGACATTACCGTCAACCACTTTGAGATCCTGATCGGAGAGATTGAGAAGAACATCGCCAGTGGCACCGACAAGGGCCTGTCAAAGAACAAGGAACTGACGTCGCTGCTGCAGCAGTCCTACTCAGAGAAGGTGACCGAGTGGATGGCCTGCGAGGAGGAGCTGCTTCAGACCAAGCGTTCGTTCATGGACCTGGAGAACGAGCTCAACGTCAAGGCACACGAGATCATCAGATTGTCAGACTTTATCACATCGTGTCCAGTTACGCTTGACGAGCTGGGACCAGGCAAGCTTGGCCTCTTTGTGCTGAAGCGTGAGCGCTACTTTGGCTTCCATCAGAGCGAGCTGCTGGTGGTGGTGTCGAGCGACTCAATGTCCGCTCTGCAAAAGAGCTTCGAGACTGGCATGCCAAACTGCTTGCTGGCCAACATTGTGTTCTGCACCAAGACCAAGTCGACCAAGCCATCGCCTCTAATGCCCATCGTTGGAACCGACTTCCTCATCGTGGACATTGAGCCAATCGATCGTCCAAGAAGCCCATAAGCGAGAATCCAGTAGTAATAATACTTTATTATTGAAATAAACATTTAATATGTACATTACCTTGTCATCCTCCAAAAGTGATTTCTTAGGTCCAGAGGTCGCCAGCACCAAGGGATATTATGGCTATTACTTTGGCGCTTCCAAAGAATACTTTAGCCCACTTTGGTATCTTCTTTGGCAATTACTTTGTTAATTACTTTCAGCTTTACAATGACATTTAATTGATAAGTATTGAGATACTTTATTGGCCAATTCCATATTGTTCAGAATAGACTAATTCTGCCTCGACAAAGGTTTCTAGGACCCATGGAACAAAGTGGGTATGAGGCTCACAAATGAACATTTGATCATTGATTTGTTCTGTGACCATACCACATAGTTGATATCCATCACTTCTGAATACGAATCCAGGTAATGAATATCCAGGTGATACTTTGAAAAATGTGTTGACTTCCAACTCTTCATGGCGATGTGCTGATACATATCTATTACGAGAGATTGATGGGAATAATGGTTGGGTAGTTGATATGTCCTTGGTGTTGAAATATGTATCAAGAAACCTTTTGGGAAATCCAGATAAATAAACATGAGCACCTCTAAAGTTTGTTTCCAAATCTAGTGCATCAATGCTATCCATAGGATCGATTGGTTGTTTATCCATTCCATATTCCGAGATTTCAATTAAAGCTAGGTTATACTGATCAGACATACGGAATATATTGGCCTGACACCATTCAAGCCTAGGAAAATGAAGTCCAACTTCATATATTAGTTCATTGTTATCACATCCAAAAGGAATTCAACAAAATGATTGATTATGACTTTGTTCATAATCACTTGGATATGCCAATTGTCTAGATGTTAGGACTAGATTACGTCCTATCTGAATTCCACCTCCAATTGCATAACATCTTTGTTGATACTTTGATCAAGACAATCCTTTGATCAATGGGACTGTTGGAACTTTGTTTGATTGACATTGTGAATGGGAGATTGTGGAATGATGAAGATGAAGAAGGATGTAGGAGGTATTATCGTGATCCCTCTGACCGAATTGTCCAATGACCAACTTTGGTCGATCAGAGCATTAACAAATTAAAATTTACAACTCCAATTTACTAATACTCAAGTGAAGGTGCGCATCACTTCACTCACTTAGAGACCAAGCCCCAGACGATCCCTTCGCATGACCACTGGGATCGGAGCACTTGTACCCTGTCCATCGGCACCAAGACCTCCACCGCCCCATCCCATCTTTGTGAGCATGATGTGACCGATGTTGGATTGAGGTATTGGCTCCTTTGAATCGACAACTTCTCCATGTTTCAGTTTCTTTAGAGGTTGGATATCGCCAGACATTATGCCATCCGAAGGTATTCCATTTTTCTTCTTCTTTGTCTGTTGTTGTTTGGTAATTGATGATGATGGGTCGTCTTGATGTTTCCTCTTGGTATCCTTGTTTTTCTTCTTCTTTGGCTGAGTGTCGATCGAGTATTTTGGTCTCTCTGGTTTATAACTTTCCTGGATGAACAACTCCTTCTTTGCTGCATTGGCAGGTGTTCTGCCGCTTTGTGCCATAATGTGCATTCTGGTGACTCTCTCTGGAGATTGATTGATTGATTGAATGTTATTCATTAATACGCCAAAGACTGATTGATTGTCGGCCATCATCATTAATTGCTTACTCTTTCTTCGGAGGGCAGAGAATACTTTATACTTCTTGGCAAGATATTCGACTTGGATACTAGCCATGGGAGACATGATCCATAGGGGTACCTCGCTGATCGAGTGAGAATATACAGGCAGGCACGAGTGTGATTGGTTGTTAGGATGTGGATGGTCACTGATGTTCCTTTGATCAATCAATCAACCTACATTGAGAACTTGTTTTTGATAATGTCTTCAAAGAATGTAGCTACTGAGTTCAATTGCTCCTTGCTGTAATCTAGACAGTTTTCTCCCATTGTGGCCAGCACTACAATCTCCTCTAGCAGCTGTCCTGTGCAAAAGTTGTTCAAGCATTCGGCCAATACTGAGTTTAACTTGGAAGTGTCCTTTCTTTGTTCAACGAGACGATCTTGATTGATTGATTACATGAGGTGAGTGATTGGCCAAGGCATGGAGAGTGATTGACGATATGTACCTACCTATCTTTTTGGCTTTGCGTCTTTGATTGTCCTGAAGTTGTTCAATGTCGATTGAGTTGATTGGTTGACTACTGATCTTGTTGGCCCAGCTTGCAACTGAAGCGCCATCCTCAACTTCAATGGTGATTGGATCGATCACTTTGTTATTCATTGCCTCCAAGTCTACGACATCATCATTCACCATAATAACAATCTCCTCGTATTGTTGTCCTTGTCGTTTTGTTGTTTTCTCCTTCTCTGTCCTCTTTGACTTCTTTGACCTTTTCTTTGGTCGTTCCTCTGTTTGTTGAACCTCAGGTTCTGGCTCCTGCTCTGGCTCTGGCTCAGGCTCGGTCTCGTACTCTGTCAAAGTCACTGTCATCTCTGGCTGTTCTGCTGGTTGATGCTCAGACTTCGACTTGCGTTTCTTTTTGTGAGATTCCTCTGGCTTGTGCTCTGGCTCGGACTCTGACTTTGATTTGGACTTGGTCTTGGACTTGGTGGATGTATGTGTATGATCGTCATTGGCGGGGAGTCTGTGCTTTCCAATTTCTATATCTTCATGTTCTTCATCTTTATAGCTATCCAATGTAACAGATATTGAATCGAATGATTGATCTTTGTCTTGAGGTGGTATACATATATCCTCCTCTGTGTCCATTATAATACCATGTTCAGTCTCTATCTCACATTCCTTAATCTCATTTTGTACCACTTGTTCTTTTTCTTCTTTATCTTCATCTTGATCTTGATATTGTTCTTTAGAATGTTGTAGTAGTTGTTGTACTTGATGATGAACTATATGTTGTTGTATATCTTGTATCTCTTGTTTATGTTGTTGATGTACTTGATGAAATGATTGATTGGAGTCTACATTGATGGATGATTGGGCGGACGAGTTTGAGGTAGTGCTATCATCTTTTACCTCAACCCCTATCTTGCCAACCTTGTTACCCATCTCTCAGCTCAACACACACACAAGACTATATATATATTAATAAATATATAAGTAGTGTCTTTATATCTGTTGTTTGATGATGATGATTTTGTGAATGAATGTCTTTTGACGAGTAACACGAATGACCAAACTAGTTTGTGTGTGAATGAACTTCGATTTGTATTATATTCAATTAATTAATAAAAATGATGTTTGGTGTGTGTAGAGACTGAATGTGTGAGTGTGAAGAGAGAAAGGACAAGCGCATTCGCTCAAACCCCCCTCAGTTCAATATTACTACACCTTGAAACAAACAAACAAACAAATATAATATAAGTAAGTACATCATATGTTGTTGAATGAATGAATATTCAATTGTTGAACAATCATTAATAATAATCATAATAACAGAACAAAACAAAACAAAACAAAACAAAACAAAACAGATAGATTAGATTGGATACACATATAAATATATAAATAGATAGATAGAGAGAATGTTGAAATCAATGACAGAGAGAGAAGATCAGAGGAAGAGTCAGTACAAGAAGATTATAGATGCTGATGATGCCCGTCGTAAAAGAGAAGAGTTGGCAATCTCAATCAGAAAGCAAAATAGAGAACAGAACTTGGCAAAGAAGAGAAACATCAAGACTGATGCAAACCTCGTTCAAAGAGTATGTTTGTACATTATATGATTGTTTGAATGAATGATCACAAGATACTAACAAACAAACAATCAATCAATCAAATATTTATAGCTTGAGAGCTTACCTGCGATGGTTAGAGGAGTACAATCAAATAACTATGAACAGGTACTTCAGTCGACTATTCAGTTCAGGAAGTTGTTGTCGATTGAGAGATCACCACCAATTCAGGATGTGATTGATACTGGAGTCGTTCCAC
Organism: Acytostelium subglobosum LB1; assembly: GCF_000787575.1. Taxonomy (NCBI): domain Eukaryota; phylum Evosea; class Eumycetozoa; order Acytosteliales; family Acytosteliaceae; genus Acytostelium; species Acytostelium subglobosum. Next base: position 145,569 of record NW_012236503.1, on the reverse strand, counting down.
TGTTTGTTCAGTTCCTGCACAGAGCCGAGTTCCCTCAGCTCCAGTTTGAAGCGGCGTGGGCATTGACAAACATTGCATCTGGATCGGCCCAGCAGACAAAGGTCGTCATTGACAATGGCGCCGTGCAGGTCTTTGTGCAGCTGATGAACTCACTAAACGACGACGTCAGAGAGCAGGCCGTCTGGGCGCTCGGCAACATTGCTGGAGACTCGCACGAGTGCCGCGACATGGTCCTATCGTGCGGCGCACTCCCACCCTTGCTCAACCAGTTCTATGGCCAGCCCAAGCTCAGCATGATTAGAAACGCCACATGGACACTCTCCAACTTCTGCCGTGGCAAGCCACCCCCCGCATTTGACGTCGTGCGCATCTCCCTCAACGCCCTCGCCAACCTGATCTACAACAACGACGAGGAGGTCCTGATCGACGCGTGCTGGGCACTCAGCTACCTCTCGGACGGCCCCAACGAGAAGATCTTGGCCGTGCTCGAAGCCGGCGTCGCCCGTCGCATGGTCGAGCTTCTGGACCACCCATCGTGCGCCGTCCAGACACCCGCCCTGAGAACCGTCGGCAACATTGTCACTGGTGATGACACCCAGACCCAAGCCATCCTCAACGTGTCGGCCCTGCCCTTCCTCCAGAAGTTGTTGATGAGCAACAAGAAGGCCATCAAGAAGGAGGCCTGTTGGACCATCTCCAACATCACTGCCGGCAGCAAGCAGCAGATTCAAGAGGTGATTGACGCCAATGTCGTGCCCTCGCTCGTGTCACTCCTCAGCAACGCCGAGTTTGAGATCAAAAAGGAGGCCGCCTGGGCCATCTCCAACGCCACAAGCGGTGGCTCTCTCGAGCAGATTGACTACTTTGTCAAGCAGGGCTGTGTCAAGCCCCTCTGTGACCTGCTCAGCTGCACCGACGCCCGTATCATCAACGTCGCACTGGAGGGCATCGAGAACATCCTGACCAACGGACGCCACGACAATGGCAACCACTACCTGCAAATCATCGAGGAGACTGGTGGCGTCCAGAAGATCGTCGAACTGCAGAACCACAAGAACAGGGAGACGTTTGAGAAGGCCAGTCGCATCTGCCACAGCTTCTTTGACGACGAATCGGACGACGAAGACTTCATGCCAGAGACAACCCAAGGTGGCAACGCATTCTCCTTCCAAAGTGGTGGAGTCAACAACTCCAACTTTAACATCTAAGGTGGCCTTACGTGTACACTCGGCTGAAGCCCCTTGAATCACCTGGATGTCATCACTCGCCCTCCAAGCTTGCTTGTCCCCATTTGTATCCACCGTGCACATACTCCACTATCATCACTCATTCATATCATATCCACCTGCTGCGCCGTGTATCCAATCAACAACATCCATCCACACATTATCACAGCCAACCAAGCACATCACAATCACATGACATTACACATCACATGACATGACATGACATATGACCAACAACAACAACAATGACCGACCCGACACCAACTCTTCTCTCCTCCTCTATCCGCTTCTTCTCTCTCCTCCCTCTATCTCGCTCTTCTAATCTATCCCTCCCTCTATCTATCTTATATATATCTATATAACCTATTTATATATAACCTAACTAACTAACTATAGTATATACACTAGCTAGCTAGCTTGTACTCAATCAATCAATCCAACAACAACAACTATTCAACAGACACTGATGCCAGTGTTTGCCTCACCTACAGCCTCCTCTTCACCAACATTTTCCATTCAACACTCTTCCCTCCTCTATCCCTCTTTCCTTTCCAAACCTTCTAATCTATCCGACATAATCATCATCATCATCACATGGAAAAGACCGACATTACTACCAACCAACTACTACATTTACTCTATTCTCTTTGTCTTGTCCCCTCTCTCTCTGACCTGACATGACCACATGACATGACATGACATGACACTGACAAATGACAAATGACAATTGACAATGACCTAACTAAATATCACTTTACATTGACAACTACAAACAACCAACCTCTCTCTCTCTCTCTCTATCTACCTGACCTACTACTTCCTTCCTACTACATCCATAATTCATTACCTTTTGGACTTCACTTCTTTTGTGTTTGTGTTTGTCAACCTTACTTGCTTTATTGAGTTCATTATTTTCCAGGATCGAACAATTTGATACTTATTCCATCCATCAAGTTGGTTGGAAGGAATCAAATCAAGGTAAGTACATTAGGTGGACATTGTCCTATCATCTATCCTTGTAATAATAAAACAAGTTGTTTTGTTTATATATATATCTCCGATGATGATGATTCATTTATACATTTAAAGACAGATCATAGATGAGATAGGAATCCTTTCCATTGAATGATTGTCATTGTGGTTGGTTGAAGGAAGGAAGGAAGGAAGGATTGAGTGCTTGATTATTTTTTTAATTAAAAATTCTTTATTGGGAAGTTTGTGAAGCGGATGGCAGTTTGAGGGCTCAAGCAATGTCAATGTTTGTAACTTCTCGAACACACAACACCAACAGATTATTCGTCATTAGTTATTATTAACCTTTTATTATCTAATCTATTTACTTATAATAATAATAACATTATTATATATCTTTTGTACATACTATAACTATATGTGTATATAGCAATAATAATAATCATAAAGAAAGAAAGAAAGAAAGAGTGAGTGAGTGTGTGTATAGAGATAGAGATAAAGAAGAGAAAGAAAGAAAGAAAGAAAGAATGTCACAAGATGACGAATATTATGATGATTATGATGTGGAGGATGACTCTGCAGTAGAGTCTGGCAATGAGTCTGCCAATGATATGGACTATGAATATACTCAAGAGGTGGACTATGATGACATTAGAGCATCAAACAGATCAAATAGTGGAATGGTCCGACAAAAGAGCTATGAAGTGCTCGACAAACTAGAGTTGCAATCAGAGTCACGTAAACTGATTCGCGAGATCATGGATGTACTCAGCATCACATCAGAGGCTGCTGTTGCAATATTATTAAGACACATGAAGTATGTTCACCTCATTCATTCATTCATTCAATCAATCATTCATTCAAACATTGATGCTAACTCAATCAATCAATCAATAGATGGAACAAAGAGAGACTGATCGAGAAATATATGGATAACCCTGATAGATTGTGTATTGAGGCTGGTATTCCTAACTTGAGATTGGAACGACAGGTCGATAAGGCCATGCAGAAGTTCAGCTGTTTGATTTGTTTGGATGATTTCTCGCCAACACAGACATATGCATTGTCCTGCGACCATAGATATTGTCTGGCATGCTGGAAGCTCTATTTGGAGAACAAGATTGGTGAGGGACCCGAGTGCATATCGGCCACGTGTCCCGCACCCAAGTGCAAGGTCAAGGTGCATGAGGAGGCATTCAAGAAGCTGGTGGACGGCCCTGTCTTTGACAAGTACTCCACCTATGTGCTCAGGTCCTACGTGGACGACAACGCCCAGGTCAAGTGGTGTCCGGCGCCCGGCTGCAACTTCTCGGTGCGCTGCGAGCGCAAGGAGCGCAAGGAGGCCGTCGTGTGCAAGTGCGGCTTCCAGTACTGTTTCTCGTGCAGCGACGCAGACATTGGCGATCACATGCCGTGCCCGTGCAGCCAGGTCGACAAGTGGCTGCAAAAGGCGTCGGACGAGTCGGAGAACGTCACGTGGATGCTGGCCAACACCAAGAAGTGTCCCGAGTGTCGGTCGCCCATCGAGAAGAACGGCGGCTGCATGCATATGACCTGTCGCAAGAACGCCGGTGGCTGTGGCTTTGAGTTCTGCTGGCTGTGCCGTGGTCCCTGGACCGAGCACGGATCTGCCACAGGTGGCTACTACAACTGCAACAAGTACGACAAGTCCAAGGCCAAAGAGGACGACGACAAGGCCGCCGATGCCAAGACAGAGTTGGAGGCATACATGTTTTATTACCACAGATACGAGTCACATAAGGGTGCAATGGTAAGTCGTCGCGACTTGATTGATTGATTGGAGATGCGCAACAACATGATGTGATGGACTAACACTCAATCATTCAATCAATCAAACAGAAAATCGCAGACGAGCAGAGGAAGAATGCTTTCCAGAAGGAGCAGATGATCTTGTCCAGGTTCGATGTCAGATCAGCCGATACCAAGTTCTTGATGGAGGCCACAGAGCAATTGTTGAGAGTATGTATTCAAGTTCAAAAGACATTACACAAGTCTAGTCCACATGTACTCATTCATTCATTCTTGCAATCAACAGAACCGAAGAGTGCTCCAGTACTCTTATGTATATGGATTCTATTTGGACAAGAAGTCACAGGAGCGTAACTTATTTGAGTACTTGCAGGAGGATCTCGAGAAGCACACCGATCAACTGTCCACCTATTACGAGCAGAACATTGAGAAGCTGGACGACTACCAAGCCTTTATCAAGTGGAAGGAGCAAGTCACCAACTACACTAGAATCACAAAGAAGGTAAGACATGTCAAGCATCATCATCAACTACAACGAGTAATGTACTAACTCATCAATCACTTTCATAGTTCTTGGATCACTTTGTAGAGGGAGTCGCAGGTGGCTTGACAGGCAACAATATATAAGAAACATACAGTGTTCAGCTCAGCTGGAGATATCAGACAGACCATAAAAGGTGGTCATTGTAACAGGTCCACCATCAATCCATCCAATCCATCAATCCATCATCATCATCAATCCATCCAATCAATTTGTACACATAAATAGTTAAAATTCAGTGTCGGATTGACATTATTACCCATCATTCTCTATTTAGTAATACTATACTTATACTTATACATAGACCTACTTCACTCTCAAACTCATTTATTTGATTGATCAGATCATGATGGGGTGGGTTGATCACACACCACTTGACAGAAGTTGGACGGCAGTGTGTTTAAGTAGGTTTAAAGTTGGTGGTGGTGCATCAGTCTCATTGACAAGGGTATGGTAGGGTTGTTGTGGAGTGGCAAGTTAGGAACAGGTAAGCATGTCACCAGCCAGCCAACTGTCATCACAATAACATACTCAATATACTTACTACAACTACAACTACTACAACTACAACTACAACTATGATGTCACATACAGCCAAATCACCTCACTCTACAATGTCAACGACGACAACTACTACAACTACAACTACCACTAATACAAGGAGTCCATTATCAATGAACTCATATATGTCACCAGACAACACTCAATCTCATATGGACAAGACTTTAAAGTCATGCTTAAGAATGCTGTCAAGTAGTTCAGATGAAGAGAGATTCGTTGGAATGGTATTGGCAAAGAAGATTGTAAAGTTGGATGATGGTCTAACATTGACTAGAGTCTACGATTCATTGGGCTTACCATTCCTAAATAGATTGATACAGACGCCTAACCTACCTGGTGTGGAGTCCATCTCCTACCCATACATGGCAGTCAATCTCCTTGTCACATTCACATCTCTTGACATCACTGGAATCAGTCATGACCTACTCGAGTCTACACTAATCTTCCGAATCTCACAACATACATTGCTCCCACAGTTAGTCAAGAACCTACTTCATGCCCTCAGTCAAAGGTATGTTTGATCAATCAGTGTTGTCCTGGGAACCATTCCACTCACTCACTCATTCAACCAATCAATCAATCAATGAAGGGGAGAGATCAGCGAGTCATTCATACAGGACTCATTGACCTTCATGTACTCTATGATGACATTTGAGTCAACTCTAAGGGAGATGGGAGGGTCAGGTGACGCTGGCAACAAGAAGTCAGGGTCAAGCTCATACCAGATGATGAGTCAGATCATCCAAGCCGAGCCCAACTTACAATGTCTGGCCAGTCTATTGGGTACACTGCATCAAGCCAGTAACACAAAGCATACATCACCAGATCAATCAAAGACAACAATGACTTTAATGGGACGCAACAACACTCATACCACTGAGTCTTTGGCGGCACTGTTTGATCAAGGTATCCTCGTGCTCAAACTCTTGTTCTTCTGTTTCCAAGAGCATAATGAAGCGCAATGTCAATTCAAACGATTCATCTCAATGCTTGGACCGACATCACTCATATTCCTCGAACGATCAGATGACAGTCGCTTCTCCACTCTCCCAGTCCTGATCTCAATCTTCCAGTTTGACGGATTCCCCACGCATCCAAACAATCAAAGCCAACAACTGATTCAATCTGCGGCCAATATACGCGAGGGCATAGCGCTCTGTCTGACAAGTCGGCCTGGCGACCAGATGCCTGAAGAGCAGCGACATCAGGTCATCATCCTGTCCTCAATCCTACTCGAGTTGTTTGGCAACAAGTGGGTCACTAGCGCGACATCATCATCAACACAGTCATTATCCACTCCAATCTCAAGCGAACGTCTATTCGCTCTAATATGTCAAGCTGTTAGAACAGAGGTTCAGTCCATTCTCATGGCACATCCAGTCAACGCGACAATCACGCAAGACAGAACCAACATGCTCATCGCATGCTACTCAATCATGGAGAACGTCATCACATACATGGTGCAGCAATACGACTCTGAGGAGACCACCTTGATGATGACCACCGACTCATTCCAACTCCTGCGTAGTGTGCTCATCGAGACCAATATTGTCATGATTGACTTCCTTCGATCGGTGGCCGACCATGCCCCTCGTACCGAGCCTTCCAAAGTGGCCATTATGACATTGAGACAAGTTGGTCAGTTCTTGGCAGAAGAGGCCGAGTCCATGGAGGAGTGTCTGTCCATATCCCTGCAACCCATCATCGAGTACTTCTACTCCCATGGCAAGGAGTATGGATTCTTTATCGCCTACCTGCTACCGGGAATATCCAACTACATCAATGCCAGTGCATGTATGATGAATGAGCATGCATACGACATATTCGAGAACCAACAGGGCATCAATGTGTTGGCACAATACTTCACTACATACCTGCCATCGATGGCCATGCTGGCAATGGACGTTCAAGAGTCCTCGGCCTCAGCCTCGTCATTCCTAGGTACATTGAGGAGCTATGGTATCACGACCGAATCAGTGTGCGACACTTTCCTCCCGCACACATGTACGATCATGCAGTATTACATGTCGTGTTGGAGCGACCCCATACACCTGGGGAACAAGGGCATATTCTTGGCGCTGTTCATTGCTATTACAGAGGCAATCGAGACCATCACAGCTAATATTGCTCAGATGATTGGCGATGCGCTGAAACTTCGTCAAGTACTGACGATCAGTCTAATGACTCTGTCATTCGCCATACTCAGACATCTTAATCAAGATGACTTCCAAACCAGCGAGCATCTAGACCACCTCACAAAGGCAGCGGAAGAGTTGACAGCATTTTACCAAAGCATCGAATTACCGCCACCCGATCAAAGTGCCTACATCATCTGGGAGGAGATCAAGCAACAATGGATGGATACACTCGATTGTAAGTTGATCAACTCAAAGTGGTCTGCAAACTCATTTGACAAGACAACTCACCTGCCTCCATTCAACATATTATAGCATTGTTACAATGTTTGGATAGATACCCATCATTGGTTAATATACTATCTATTAATAGATGGCCTCCAACAGACTTTAGGATTCCACCTTCAACGGATAAGATGGCCAATGACAATGTGATCGAGATGAATCGTACTATTGGTCATATCATCAGGAAGCTAATAACATTGAAGGCCTCAAACAGGAATGATTGAGTGAGTGGAATGATTATGGGTCAACTCAAGCTCGTCCATCTAGATGTGTGGATAGCTATTGGCAATAACAATCATTAGATCTGGCACACACTCACTCATTGGCACTGGATACATGTGACTGTTTGACCTAGGTTCATTGCCCAGCTCATAACCAGACAATCAATCTCAACAACAAAGATATATATATATATATATATTACAAACATCAACAACAAGATACAATTATAACTAAATGACATTTAGTTTTAGCCGATTCTTTGGGTCCAAGACAACGACTACAACACAACCATCAACAACTAATATTAGACCAAGACCAACCTTAATACCTTCAACAACTACTACTACAACAAAACAGCCAAAGATGTCAACATTGATTTGTGGACATAAAGTACTCAACAACAGTCCTTCCCAACTATGTGCACATCAATGTCTTCTCAGTTGTAGTCATGGACCATGCGACCATATTTGTTCAACAAAATGTAACTACACCTTCCTTCCATCAATCAATCAATGGACCAGCATGCCTAACACATCCGCCAATCCAGGCAAACCTTGCCAACTACCATGCGCCAGAGATTGTCAACATGGAAAGTGTACAAACAGGTGTTCTGAACCTTGTACGGTAACACCTTGCGATGTGAGGTGTACAAAGCTATTGCCTTGTGGACACCTGTGTATTGGAGTGTGCGGCGAGGTATGCCCAAAGAAATGTCGCAAGTGCGATCCATCATACTATGAACCAATATCAATGCAGAAGTTGGCCAGCTTCCCCGAGACAGACACATTCATCGAACTCAAGTGTGGACACGTGTTCGCCAAGGACAACATGGACGCGCACTTTAGGGCTAGCTCCAGCTCGATACAATGGCGCACATGTCCAATGTGCTCCATGCCCATCGTCAACCTACTGCGCTACAAACAATATATCCAACTTACAAATGAAGGATGTGGACGAGGTCAAGACCAAGGCGTCCATCATCAGCTTGGTCGGGTACTGGGGCAAGAACTGGAAGAAGTGCTCATCTGGACACCTCTACCTCGTCGATGCATGTGGCGACCCTCATGGCGAGACTGGCAAATGCATCGATTGCAAGGTCAAGGTTGGAAAGGGAGACAGCAATGCAGTCACATACTAGTTCATTCAAACAAACAATCATTAGGCGAGCAGTCTCGCAAAGGATTAAAGCATCATGTTACATTTATTCATTCATCCATTCGATCATTCAATCATTCATACTCGATAGGTGGATAGATCTTGTACGCTTGTTTCAGCAATGATACAGCCCCTGATGGGTTGGTATATTCCAGGGATTCGGCCTCCTTGATTAAATGGCGTGCCTTTTGTTCGTTGAGTTGTTCCTGTGCAGTTCGCGTCGTGTCCACACGTCTATACATCACATCAGTTCGCATGATGTACTTTAGGCCAGCGTTTACTGTCTCSCCATCATGCCACATGTCATGCTGGAACACCAGGACTGAGCCAACCTTGGGCTGCACGGATGCCACCACCTTGTGTGAGTGTTGCTCCAAGAATCTTGTGGCGCCGCCATCGATGCCCTCGCTAAGGTATATCATAAAGGTGAGGTATGATCGGTTGTCACTGTCGCGTACAAAGTTGCCGTCCAAATGCGGGGCGAATGCGCCACCCAGGTTATACTTGCACAGACGCCACATCTCATTGACCTCGTGCAACTTCCACTTTCCATTGATCGAGTCATACTTTAGAGAGATGTTCAAGTTGTCTGGCAAATACTGCTTTATCCTCTCAAACACTGTTGCACTCAATGAATGGCTTGATACCATGATCCTAACATTGCCTCTATACTGTGTCTTATAGAACTTTAAGTTATCAAAGCCAATCTCTTCTCCCTTGTCAATTATATATCTGATTGAATGAGTGAGGTGTCAGTGATTGATAGATTGATTGAATGGAATAGGGGTACTTACTTGCACTCTGATGGTGATAGGACATGGTCTAGGACAAAGGCTGTCTTTGGCTTGAGTACATCAAGTGTTCTTTGTATTATTGGCTGTGCATCTGGAGGTGTCTCACTTGGAAATGCTATCATCCTAACCTTCTGGCCTTCAATTACCAGTGGTGCCTCCATTACAATTGGTCTTTCTTCCATCATTTTTATTACTATATTACTATTATTATTATGATTGTTATTGCTGTGTTAATTATTAACTATTATTACTACTACTTATAACTATATACTTGAGTTGATCAATTAATGAACCAATGAGTTGGAACAAGACAACTTGTAAATAGACGTCATTCTCACAATTATCTTCACTTTGAATGAAATTGAGAAGAATGAGAACTTTGAACAACTTTCAAGGATTCCCACTTTTCACACCACATTCACTCAAATCACTCAATCCCAAAAGAGATAGAGATAGAGATAAAGATAGAGATAAACTATACCTTATTACTTATTACAACAATAATAATAATATTAATAATAAGATGGGCGGAGGAAAGAAGTTTGGTATAAACTCAAAGGCTGAGGAGGCAAGAGCAAAGAAGGCAGAGGTCAAGAAGAATGATAATGAGAAGAAACAACGTGAGAAGGAGGATGCAGAGTGGCAAGAGACAGATGCAAAGATGTTGGCCAAACAGAAGAAGGCAAAGGAGTTGGAGGAGAAGAAGGCACAAGAGGCAAAGAGAAAGGCAGAGAACAAGTTATTGCTAGACAGCGAGGAGACCGAGCTGAAGCAAAAGTACGGCAAGGGCGTGGAGACCAAGAAGTTGACTCGCTTCGAGATTGAACAACAAAAGGAGCGTGAGCAACGCGAGAGAGAGAAGCAGCAACAACTGCAACAGCAACAACAAGGACAGTTGCGCACCTCGACCACCTCGACCACGTCAACCTCGTCCACGGCAGCTGGCGACGACGATGATGAGGACACGTTCGACCTGCAAGAGAACATTAATCACGTATTCCGCGAGCAGAGAATGCGCGAGGGCGACAACATGTTGGAGGCAAGAGGTGTGGGCGAAGCCATCAAGGTGCTGTCGGGAAGCAATGCCAACGACGATCATCCAGAAAAGAGAATGAAGGCCGCCTACGAGGAGTACGAGACCAAGAACCTGTCTTTGCTCAGGAAGGAGAACCCTTCGCTGCGCTTCACGCAGATCAAGCAATTGTTGTGGAAGCAATGGCTCAAGGCACCAGAGAACCCGTTCAATCAAGTTCAACCTACTACGCAGCAACTATAAGGCGACGTCGACCAGTCAGTCGCCCTCTCGTCGTTGTCGGTCGTAGTCGTTGTCGTCCTCGATGTGCTCATCCAGTGTGATGAGTTTGCGAGGGCAGGTCAGAGGAGAGGCAAGCCCAGGGATCATATCATCGTCAGGTGTATCAATCGAATGAGGGAGGACACATCATCATAGACAGTTCTCGTTCGTTCAACATCATGTGATTGATTGACCTTCGCGTTCATACATGGCATGAATCACAGTATTCTGTCTGATTGAGTGATCACAACAATCAAGTAGCATCCTCTCTTTCTTGAAAGACAACCCAACCTAGAGTACATACACATTACCGACAACGAATCATCCATCCATCCATCATTCCTTGAGATAGATAATAATAATAAAGCAAACTAGAGATTACTTAAATAATATATTTACTTGAGAAGACTAATCTTCTCTTCACTACCAACGTCATTGTTGTTGGGATCGATTGTTAGTTGTATCTGGTACTGTGGTTGCTCTTGTTGTGGCAGTTGTTGTGGCGGCAGTTGTTGTGGAAGTTGTTCATATTGCCCTGGTCCAGCCTGCGGCAGGAAGTTCATCATTGGTTGAGGCACCATGTAAGCATGCTGTGGTAGGAATCTGTCCATTTCTATTCCATTCTGTGGAATGATCACGGTCTGGACGATGGGGGCAAAGACGGGGGCGACGCCGACGACTGGCACTGGGAACTCGACTTTAATATGTATTCTATCGCGCTTGTTCTTATGGTGTGAGACCTTGATGTACTTGGAGAAAGTGATGTGACGGGCGGCATACTGCTTGTTGGCCTCCATGATACCCTCCTCGATCAATTTGGTTCTTTTAGAGTACCAGTTGGCCTTTAGGATTATCGCGATGATGAACGTTATGGTGAATAGGCCTAGGAATATTTTCCACCAAGGCCCAGATCTATCGGTGAAGGCCGTTGTGATAGCAAGGCTGATAAAGAAGACTACAGAGAGAAGACCTGTACATATCAAAGTACCACCGTTTTCTTGGGACTTGATTAAACTATTTATATTATTGACTGTACCCTGCAGCTCTTCAATGGTCATTACACCATTCAGTTCCGATGGGTAACATGTATCATACAATAGACCATTGTTTTCATCTGGTTTAATATGTATATGATTAGTTGTCATTATTATTATTATTATTATAGAAGTTGCATTCATACAATAGTCTGAATTCAGACTATTTAGAGAATAATCGTTTGATCAATTTCCCTCACTTGGATGCCAGATCAAAGTGTTAAAAACGAAAATACATGTTTCTTGAAGAAACAAGCGAAGGCGGACAACGTGTCAAGTTAAAGAATCACAGAATTGTGTATGATCAATGAACAAACCTGTCAATCTCAGTGATCCCCTATCCTAGTACCAGTTGAGAAGGACTGATCATTGTTGGATCGACAAATCCTCGGTCACTGATCTCTCTTTTGGCTCACTGATGATCAACGATTAGTTGACTCGATACCCAACTCAAACTCATCTATCATCAACAAACTAGAGATAGAGATAATTACATAATTTAATATTTACTTGAGAAGACTTATCTTCTCATCAATGCCAAGGTTAATGTTAGTTTCGTTTGGTTGCTGAATCTGGTACTGTGGCTGCTGCTGTTGTTGTTGCATTTGTTGTTGTTCGTACTGTCCAGGTTGCAGGTATGGTGCACCCGGCTGGAAGTTCATCTGTGGCTGTACATGTAAGCTTGATATGGCTGCATCGAGACCATTGGGATTCCTTCTTGAGGTATGAAGACGGTCTGCATATCGCCGGGGGCATGACACCGACGACTGCGGGGAACTCCACTTTGATGTACACTCTGGGTCCATGATACCTGCGATGTGAGGGCTTGTAGTACTTGGTAAAGGTGATACCACGTGCGGAATACTCGCCGTTGGCTGTGCTGATGGCCAGGTCGAGCAATTGGCCTCTCTTCATGCGGCGGTGGGATGTAAGCGAGAGAAAGAGGATGAAGGATATGGTGAATAGTGCTAAGAGGATTATCCACCAAGGTTTTGATCCTTTGGTCGTGATGACTACGACCCAGAAGAGGATAAAGAATATTAAAGAGGCAATGCCCGAACGCCTCCAAGTTTTACTGACACCTTGTGACGTGATCAAAGTATTTATACTCCCAACCGTTGTCTGGAACTCATCAAGAGTCATCACACCATACAGTTCCGATGGGTAACATCTGTTTTAATGTGAATATGATTCATTATTTATATATATTTAAATGATTGAATGAGTAAATGAAAGAATGAGTGAAAAGTCAATGATTAAATTATTTTCCCCAAGCGATTTGAAATGAGGGAAACTCCATTTATATCACTTTTCTGTTTCTTGAATCTCTTATTTGTATCACTTTTTTAAGTCTTTTAAAGTTCATGATCTAAAACATTATTGTTACCGAATTGTGTAGATACACACTTTGGTGATTGGGTGAGAGTCTTGAGGCCCCAAAATCATATTTGTTAGTTCTGATCAGAAGTTGGATCGACCAAACTCCCCCCCTTTCCCCCAACAATTGAACTTTGATTCCAAAAATATCAATCATTTGGTTCAATCATCCCATCCTTTCATTCCTTAACATTCAATCATAGTAACATTCATATCAACCAATCGACCAATCATATATATAAATAATCACACTCACATACATCAATAATGGAATCATCAACAACAACAACGTCATCAATATATCTAATGTCAGATTATTTGTTGAAACATATTGTATCTTTGATCGATTCGAATGTTGATAGGATATGTTTGATGTTGGTATCAAAGCGATGGTATGATAGACGTGATTATATATTGTCACTGAATGCTCTACATCTACCAACTTTACATCAATTCGATAATAAGCCAAACAATAAGAATCTAAAGTCTTTCAACTCAATCGCACGAAGATCAATACTAAACAAACATGATCAACAACTGTTTGTAATCACCAAGAGTGACCCATTCCACAAGTATCACTTTGATCATTGTATCGATGCCGATGACGTGTCCCGTCTGTCTCATGGCCAGTCAATCACCACGCTACTGCCCCCGTCCAATCATGGTCAACAACACATCACACGTCTCTACTTTGGAACAGAGTTCAGGAAACAGATAACCATCGGTCTCATCCCAGAGTCAATAACACATGTTAAACTGGGATACTTGTTCAATCAGATAATACTCCCTGGATCTATCCCAGCCTCGGTCACACATCTCTCATTTGGCACGCTCTATCATCAACCATTCCTCGTTGGCTCGATACCCAACTCTGTGCGCCAACTCAAACTACTGGGCACATTCAGCCAACCCTTGACACCTGGTATACTTCCATCGAGTGTGGAGCATCTTACATTCGGTCGCTTCAACATGCCCCTCGGGCAGCATGCAAGTCTGCCGTCGTCACTGATCACTTTGAACTTGGGTCAATCATTCAATCAACCGATAAAGTCTGGAACCCTGCCACAAGGACTACGCGAGCTTGACTTGGGTACTGACTTTGATCAACCATTGGAAGGCGGATCCATTCCAGACAGTGTACATACTCTCCACCTCGGGTCAGACTTTAAGCAAAGCATTGGTGGCTCATTGTTGCCATCGTCACTCACATCACTGAGGGTGGCTCACTGGATCGACTCAATTCACGACCTTCCATCATCAATCACTCAACTACATATCTGTGAAAAGTCCACGCCGATCGAACTGACACCAGGCTGTCTCAAACCGTCACTCACTCGTCTACACCTTGGCTATGAGTTCAACGCCCGTCTCTCAGTCGGGTCCATCCCACCTTCGGTAACCGAACTGACCTTTGGCAATAAGTTCAATGGAGCCATACACTACAAGCCACCCAAGTGCAAGCTCATTCGTCGTCTTCAACAGAGCATCAATGCTGCGACACCAACTTCGTCTGAGGCTGGACACTCATTCCTGCCCGACTCACTCACCAGCGTGACCTTTGGCAATGCGTTCAACAGGTCATTGTCACCTGGAGCCATACCTGAAGGAGTGACCAATGTTACATTTGGCGAGTCATTCAACAGACGACTCAAGGCAGGTTCACTACCTGCCTCGACGACATGTGTAACATTCAGTGGATTATGTGATCGAGTGGATAATGTGATACCAAGTGGAGTAAGACAGATGTCATTCCGCAAAGGTATTACAACCAACAGTCTCAAAGCACTACCAAACATAGTGACAATAATTGAACTCAAACGAGGCAAGGATAACTTCAAACTGTACAGACTATCAAGCACGACGATATTAGTGATGAACGAAGGACTTTATTCAGTTGGTTACATTGGTGTAAAGCAATTGTCATCTTTCAATAAACTGTAATATATATATGTAGAGGTAGATGAATGTTAGTATGATGATATGATGTTGAGGTTGATGTTCAAGACAAGGAATGGATGAATGAATGAATGATTGTTTGGTTCAGTTATAACGATCAAGTTAAGTTTTATCGCTCATCTTTGGTTCAGTGAGATTCCCAGTATAGTTCATCATTCAAACAATCATTCATTCATATCATTCATCATTCTTATCTATCAATCTATTATTAAATGTTACATACCTTTGGTGTTAGAGTTAATGAATCTCAAACAGAACTGCAAGTTGATTTTAATTGTTGTTCTGGGGATTAAAAAACGAAAGAAAAAGATACTTGTTTGAGCTGAAGCATAACGTTACTTTAAATTATTAATCACTTTATTTATTATTATTAAATATTTAATAATATCCTTAGATGATAAATAATTAACATAAATAATGAAATCAGATTTTCTTACCAAGACAAACCTTCGAAGATATATATCACTGTTAATGATGACACTGAACAAAGATAATATAAACCCAGGTGGCTGCGAAGAGCACCATGTTGTTCTTCCTCAACCAACAAAGAGTATGTACTTACTAACTTACATTATCATTTAATACTAACATTCATATCTAAGCTATCAAGAACATCCTCGACCCTATGTATGAAATGTACCCAGACTCTAGATGTATCATTGATGTGGACGAAGAGGAGGACTTTGACTTAACAATTCCCTTTGTAGGAAGGGAGAATAATATTAAGGATATCAAGGCATCATTCAAAAAGAACATTGACAACTATTTCAACAAGATAAAGACCAAACCTTTTTATGATGTCCTTGTGGTCTCTGGTGGAGGAAATGGGCAGGCGTGGTACAATGTTGGATGGACTATGAGGATGATGTCCAGATAAAATATCTGTTTGATGGTGACCATGATCCATTCAAACGAGCCCAAGTCGACCTTAGACAAATGTCCAATTTGCTTCATTCAGTGCGTCAGGTATCCCTTGATGGCAACCTAAGTATCATAGATATGTGTGATCGACTCTTGAACAATCCATTAACGAAGCAGGTTGGCCAAAAGAGGGGCATCGAGTATCATGACCTTGAAGAAGTGTCCAATCACAAGGCAACCAAGTTCACTCACTGATCCTATTGACACAGATCAGTCCAGGCTAGCCTATAAGAGCAAAGCTCTAGCAAAAGATCTGATATCAGAATCTTATCCCTCTATCAAACACGTTGGATACATGCATCAACTTTTCAACAGGCGACTCAGTGATCAATGACAAACATCTCATAACACCTCAACTCTTTGGTATAAGATTTGCCTCTCACTTCTTCTTTGGAATACCTCTTAGCCAAACCTCGTCAGTTCTCCAAGGAAATCCTACTCTATTTGATCTGTACAAAGTGTGCACATACATTAAGGACACTTTCAATCTTACATCAGAATCTCCAATGGTCCTCATTGTACACATTGATGAATATATGGCAGTCGACAAAGATATTATGGAATCAATAATCCGACTCTTGATTGGACATATGATAATGACCCAATTTGAGAATCACATCATCATACTTCCAGTCCTAACTGGAACAAACAATTCCATTTTTGATCGATCCATTCCTTCATCACTTAATCAAATCTTGAGGTATATTACAATAGATAAATAAATAAATATTATTATTAATTAATTATATTTTCTTGTGAATTGGAACATCACAATAAACTGCCGGACCATTACTTTGTTGCAGATATGATGTGTTCTTGATGATGTTAAAGTTTGATTCAATGATTGGATATTTGAACATTGACTTCTTGGTGGCAACAAGTTTGGCCAGTGATGGGTGGAACACGCGTTCATCAGAGAACTGGAATCCTTTGTCAAAGGCGTACTCCACCTTTACATGATTGACCTGTTTGTTCTTATTAATATATGATACGGCAAAGTGTCCCAATGCACTGGTACTGAATCTGATCAAGTAGTTTCCTGGTGTGTGTAGCAGTTTGGCATTGATGGCCTCGCCCGTCGCCATGTCGCCCTGGAACCCATCAGTCCAACAACAGGTATTCCACATTCGCTCCAAGATCACTGAGCCCTTTCCAACGGCCAGGGGTCCAAACCAAGCGACAAACCGACCAAACTGCTCGATGCTCACACGCTCCTGTGGCGAGTGAGCGTTCAAAGTGTCCAGAGTGACGCCTGGCACCATGACCAGCTTCAGACAGTGGATGAGCTGCGTGATGGCAGGCGAGGGATCGCGCACACTAAAATGGAAGTATATAGAGAATGTGTGGAGGAAGGTGTCCCAAGACACATCGCGTCGGCCCAAGAAGTTGTTGGACCAAAACTGTCGAGCGATGACATCGTGATGCAGTACGTGATCGACCATCACTTGTTCCAGTCTGTGCTCATCAATGATCTGTCTGAAGCTGGGTCGTTGCGATGGGTCGTGTGCCCAACACGATGATAACAAGTCTTTGAGACTGAATGGGAACCATTCCAGTAGTGGAGGTCGCACTCCCTTACCCGCGACAGCGGCGTGCATCTCGGGCAGTGTGTTGAACATGCCTCCAAAGGCCTCCTTGCCCGTTGCCATCTCCCATAGTGTGATGGCCCAAGAGTATACATCGCACTTCTCGTTGTATCGCTGATTGAGTAGCATCTCTGGCGCCATGTATGGTATCGATCCGGCCTGGCCCGTCAGCAGGCCGTCCGACGCCACGTCCACTGGCTTTTGCTTGCTGGTGCGGAACGATGATATCTTGGCCGCGGTGAGGTCGCGATTCACCAAGATGTTTGCCGGTTTGATGTTAAGGTGCAGTAGCGGCGTGGTCTGTGTGTGCATCCAGCTAAGCGCCACAGCAATGTCGCGTGCGATGGCAAGTGCGCGGTGAACGTCGATTGCTCGTGGGTCGCGACGCACAACGTCTCGCACGCTGCCACTGGTCATCAACTCGGTGATGATGAATAGACTATCTGTGTTGCGACTATATCCCATGAACAATAGGATGTTTGGACATCGTACTTGACTCAGCATGTGTGCTTCACGCAAGAATCCATCCACTATTGTTTGTTCATCGACGTTATGATCGACCGACTTAATAGGATATCTTTTGATTGCTACATTCTGACCACGAACTACACCCTTATACACTGTACCAAATGTTGATCTACTTAATACATCACCCAATCTTAACTCATCATAAGGTATAAACCATTGTTCTAATTCTTTAATCTGGTTATTATTATTATCCATTATAAGTTTGATTGATTGATTGAATGATTGATTGTGATTGAATGTTTGTTTGAATGAATATTGTGTATTATATATATATGAACGTAAAGTTATGTTTGGATACACATACTTGTGTAATAGTATCACAATAATGCTCAGGTCTCAAAAAGATGCTTCTTTGGACCTGGCCCACACAAACTATCTTGCATTGATCACACACTCTTGCAATCAATGTTTACCCCAAACTCAACCACCACACACGCGCACTCCATTCAAATAATTGATCATCCCTGGGCAATCATTATTGTTCAACTTGAGTTGGAGTCAGGATGCTCATAGTTTTAATTGTCAATATCTTATCCAAATGGGTAAGAATAAATAACTTATTTATTATCTATTTGTTTGCATAATATTATGCAATTTTGTATCTTTTCATTTCAATCAATCAATTTGAGATAAAATGTTGGTGACAGGTGATCAATAAAATGACTTATTCGATAGACAGAGTCTATGTAAGTGTGTTCCAACTCCAACTCGTTGGAAAGTATCTATCTAATGATTGGAGCCCATTACCATGCCCAACCCACACACTGGGTGATCAATCACATCATTCAAATTCACACTCACAATCAAATATCTTAATTGAACGATGCAAAGATATGCAGATAGCCCAACAACAGTACCTTGATTGGTATTAAGGTGATGTGCATTGATAAACTACAAGCATATTGTCGTCCACATCATTCAATCATTTATTCAATCAATCAATCAATCATACATATATATACACATAATACATGATGAAGTATATCTTTTACGCATTGATTGTTGTGTCATTGCTTGCATTGACTAATGAAGCCAAACGCTTCAAGGTCGATGTGGACGGTGATTCATATGAACATCAATCAATCAAACATACTACCATACCTTTGCCACTCCGCCAGGTCAAGCTGGACATCAACGAGCATCGCCGCACAGCACGCGCCCACCTCACCGACGAGCAGAAGGCCTTCATAGCGGAGCGCGACCAGTTTGTCAGCGGCATCCTGAACTCAATGTCGTTGCTCGAGAAGATCGGTCAGATGACCCAGATCGACATCAACATATTGTTGGAGCACAACACGGCCACGATCAACCAGACCTACTTGGACCAGGTGACCAATCAGTACAAGATTGGCTCATTCCTCAACTCACCAACGGCCAACGGTGTGATCAACAATGAGATCCACTATATGAATGCCACCAACTGGATTGAGGCCCTGACCATCATTCAGAACTACACCCTCAAGAACAGTCCAAGCAAAGTCCCAATGATCTACGGAATGGACAGTGTTCACGGTGCCAACTACATCCACATGGGTACCATGTTCCCACATGTAAGTTCACTCATTCAATCACTCCATCATCACATGATCACTCCGTCAATTTCATCCAAACACTCAATCAATCACATCACCCCATCAATACATGTTGGAACGATTCCATCACTCAATCAATCATTCCATCTTGCAACAATCACTCACTCGATCGCTCAATCATACATGTTGGAATGATTCCATCACTCACTAACTGACACATAATCAATCAATCTATCACTTTTAGAACACTGGATTGGCAGCAACTTTCAAMCCCATCATTGGCGAGCAAGGCCAATGCTGTCTCAGCAAAGGACTCGTCTGCTGTTGGATTCCACTGGATCTTTGCACCTGTGCTTGGTGTTGGAGTTCAGCCATTGTGGAGCAGGACCTATGAGACTTTTGGCGAAGACCCTTATGTCGCCTCGATAATGGGCGCTGCGTCAGTCACCGGTTTCCAAGGCGGCCAGAACCCATTCACTGGCAGAGTTCTCACACCATACGTCGCCTCATGCATGAAGCACTATCTGGGCTACTCTGACCCTGTCAACGGCAAGGACCGCACACCCGCCTGGATCCCAGAGCGCATGCTCCGTCGCTACTTCCTGCCTTCGTTTGCCGCTGCCGTCGACGCTGGCGCATCATCCGCCATGATCAACTCGGGCGAGGTCAACGGTGTGCCTATGCACGCCAGCGAGAAGTACGTCAACGGTGTGTTGCGTGGCGAGCTGGCCTTTGACGGCCTGATCGTCACCGACTGGCAGGACATTGAGAAGCTGGTCGAGTTCCACCATTTGACCTCGAGCATGGCCGAAGCCATCATCTACGCCCTCAACGCCGGTATCGACATGTCAATGGTGCCGGACGACTTCTCGTTCCCAACCATCCTCTTCCAGCTCGTGCAGGACGGTGTCGTTCCCGAGTCGCGAATCGACGAGTCGGTCACTCGCATCCTCAACCTCAAGTACGCGATCGGTCTGTTCGACGAGCCCTACCCCGACCCCTCCAACCCATACCTCAACACAATTGGCCAGCTTGAGGACCGCGAGCTCGCTGCATCAATCGTCGAGGAGTCGATCACATTGCTGCAGAACCTCAATGAGGCGCTGCCACTCAACCCAAGCGAGATCCAAAACATCTTGGTCACTGGCCCAAGCGCAGACAGCTTGCCCAATCAATGCGGTGGATGGTCAGTTCACTGGCAGGGTCCAGTCAACAACGCAGAGGTGCCATACGGTACCACTGTGTTGGGAGGCATCCAGCAAGCCCTCAATCAAACATCGGCCAAAGTGGTCTACGAGCAAGGCACTCAGTTTGGAGTGATAAATCAAGGAATGATCGACGCTGCCGTCGCCGCTGCCAAGCAAGCCGACGCCGTGGTCGTGGTCATGGGCGAGCAGCCTGAAGCCGAGACCCCGGGCGACATCTACGACCTGTCCATCGACCCGGCCTCCCTGGCCCTGCTCGAGGCCATCGTGTCCAACGTCAACGTGCCAGTCATTCTCGTGTTGTTTGAGGCTCGTCCACGTGTGCTGCCACCTTCACTCGTTGCCAAGATTGACGGAGTACTCATGGGATACTTGCCCGGTCCACAGGCTGGCAAGCCCATCGCCGACATCATCTTTGGTGATGTCAACCCCTCGGGTCGTCTGCCCATCACGTACCCAGCCACCACGGGCGACATCTCGCCCTACTACTACAAGTACTCATTGTACGGCTTCCACGATCCACTGTTTGACTTTGGCACTGGACTGAGCTACACATCATTCACTTACTCCAACCTGGTGGCCAACCTCACCACTGATGGCACCAACACATTCAACGCGACCATTGGCCAGTACGTGGCGATCAATGTCACCGTTACCAACACTGGCAAGATGAGTGGCAAGGACACTGTGCTGTTGTTCTTGAGTGATCTGTACGCATCGGTCACACCAGAGATCCGAATGTTGCGCGGTGTCGACAAGGTTGATCTCAACCCAGGCGATTCCATCAATGTCCAATTCATCCTCGCTCCACTGGACTTCTCATTCATTGGACAAGACAACCGACCCACCATTGAACCCGGTCAATTCACCATTGCCATCGGACAACTCTCAATTGACATCAACCTTATCTAACTAAATAAAATACATTATTGAAGGAGTGAATGAATGGTTTGGACCTCTTGCTTTTGCAAGAATTTGATCAATCCATTTTGAGATGTGTCACTTTGTAATGCGAATGTTTGATGGAGAAGTTGAAGTTGAGAACAAGTTTTTGTTCATGTAAGAGAGACTTGTATCTTAATCAAATGTGATTGATATAGTTTAATGTATATATATATATAATAATAATAACAGATGGAGAAGACTAGTAAATGGTTATATGGCTTTCATTGTAAAGTGATCTTCGGTTATCTAGTTTGCTTGGCTGCACCATTCTATCTATCATGGTATCATAACTCATATAAGAATCCATCTTATTATGGGTGGCAAGGTGTTTATCTAGATTATAATGTATGTATCAATTGTCAATCAATCATTTTCAAAAGTATCTAATCACTTCCAACACTTTATTTGATTGAATCAATGAATGAAGAATGAACTCATACCATATGGAGCACTAAGGAATACCTTCCTACCAACATTATTGGCAATGTCAATATCTGTTATAATCTGGTTTACATTATTTAATGTATTGGCTCTGATTGAAAACAGACATCCAGAGAATGTTGACAAGTTTGATAGGACTTTGAAAGTATTTTGGATACTTGGTACATTGGTCACTGTGTTCCCGACACTGTATTTCGCAGCCACATTCCGATATTTTGGACATCAAGAGGCTTTACATTGTGAATCAAGTATGGTCAAGAATACATATTGCTACTTCTGGATAGAGAGTGATCCTTCACTTCATCGTTTCAGACCATCTGCTGGCTATTGGGTGTGGATGTCTGGTGCTATATTAACAGTGATCTTTAGCTTTGTACCTTGGTATGGTG
This sequence comes from Acytostelium subglobosum LB1, assembly GCF_000787575.1. Taxonomy (NCBI): domain Eukaryota; phylum Evosea; class Eumycetozoa; order Acytosteliales; family Acytosteliaceae; genus Acytostelium; species Acytostelium subglobosum. The sequence continues at coordinate 122,700 of NW_012236503.1, read as the reverse complement.
TCAATCGTCCACCATCAAACCTTGATGTTGAAACCAAATCAACTCTAGATTCAAATCAAGACAGCAGTATCAACATAACTCCTTGTGATGAATATGACCAAGACATTAAATTGTTGCAAAAGACAGAGACCAGTCCACTCCTTTACCCTCAAATTATGGCTTGAGAGACCAACAGTTTGGACCTCCTTTTCATTAAATCTATCAATAGAATAAGCATCTATCGTTCACTTGCTTTTGCAAGCGAGATTCATGTTTGGTCAACTTGGAAAGTGGTGTGAAAGTTCTGATTTGGGGGTGAGTGAAAGTTGGAGATGGTGAAGGAAAGTGATTGTGGTGATTGTGAGGGAAGGTGAAATGGGGAGGGGAGTATGATGACCAAGAAAGACTGTGGCAGGAAGTTTCAAGAACTGACAACATTATCAGCCATCTCAGGTAAAACTGCTGCCGAGGCCAAGCGTCCGTTTGGCGAGGCCATACTGTCCATATCACTGAATGACCTTATCCACGACCTTGCACCAGTGACTACATTGCTCAGCACTCTGCCAAAGCCATACCTTGTAAGTTCCGTTAGTTGTTGTATATCCAGTGTACAATCAATCAATCAATCAATCAATCATACTGACACTTACACATTCATGTCATAGGTTTGGTTCAGATCTGAAAGAGACGGAAGGCAATACAAATACAACATCCGTTTCGTCACAACCAACGATCTTAGTTGTTGTGTAAAGTTGCTCGGGATGTATGACATATTCAGTGGCAACAGCATCATAAAGTGCTACAGGTGCATGTGCACTAGGAGGACTGTTGGATATGTTGGTTCTGGCATAGACTTCTACAAGAGAGATATGGTCAAAGACAAAGTATCTAGATTTGACTGAGGGCCAAGTTAGCAGTCAAGAGAAGAAGGCAGTACAGCGCCAAGGATTCGCACATCGTCCAATCTATGGTGTTGCCTTTGAGCTTGATCAGTACATACCAGACCTCATGATACCAGGCTCGATCAAGAAGTTATTCAAGCTCTTCATCAAGTATCTTGTGGACAGTAGGTCCATGGCATTAGACAATGTTGACCATCAGGATCTGGACGAGGAACACGATGATGAGGACGATGATTATGTTGACGAGTACGAAGATGACGACGATTATGTTGACCAGGACAACGAGAACAATGATGATGACAATTTTTCCATGACCAGCAGTGATGAGGAAGATATCCAGGACAATGAGGTCGACGATGATGAGATAGAGAGACACTCCCTGTCGATCGACAGCATGCGCACCGCCTTGGATGTGGGCAATCACTCTGGCGCCTTGGTCGAGGTCGACAATGTCCTGTCCAACTCAATGAGGACAATCGAGAGCGTCTTGCTCAAGCGATGCAACCTAAAGATGAAGCCAGAGGGTACTGTTTGGACGAGACGTGGCAAATCAGTACCAATGCCTGCACAGTATCGATTCAGTCAAGCCAAGCCTACCTTTCATCAATGTCTCCAATTGCTTGCAGTCATGGTCAGGAGGGAAGATGGACTCACAGATCTCATTGAAGATGAAACTGAGAGAGTAAGACAATCGTCAGGCTCCAAGTGAGTGATTGATTGAGTGCATTAACTAATACTATCATCAACAACAACAACAAAAAGGCCAATGTAGTTAGACTCTGGGAGATGATATACAAGTTGGTTATCTTGCTACTCGATCACACCATTGTCATCAAGTCCTATCAATGGAGAGTGTTGTGTGAGAGGTTTGGCAGATTGCTAATCAATATTTACAACATTGAACCTACCTCTTATCTTCACATCTTCATACATCATTCTGGCGAATATATGGAGCTGTACGGCTGCTTAATGATGTTGTGTAACATTGCATCTGAAGGTAAGCCATGTGTTAGTACTATCACTATTCATTCAATGCTCTGCGACCATTGTGGACTAATTGTTAACCCAAACCTTACAGCCAAGCATGGTTCCAACAACACAGCCATTAAGGCATCCAACAAACAGAGACGACCTGGACAGATATGCAAGCAACAGGTGACCAGGGATATGATCATGACCAAGCTCATTGAGATCTATCGAAAGGATGGAGTAGCACTTGCCAGCTATGTGAGCCACTCGAGGAAGTTCTATGAGGACAACTACAACAAACACATCAAGGGCCATATCAACAACTACATGGCCGACGTTGCCTTCCGATCTACATTTGGCCTGGAGCCTGACGACTTGTCTCATCCACCACGCCCAACTGCCTTCAAGTTGAATCAGATGGTAACGGCAATGACCAACGAAGAAGGCGACGATTATAAGAGCTGGTGGCCTGGTGAGGTTGTTGGCTATGACCCTGAGAATGTGACCTATGACATTCGATTCTGGTTTGTATTATAGTCCGACATCATGTAGAGAGAGAGACAACATACACTAACACATACACTCCAATCAATGATCACAGTGTCAAAGGTCAAAGGAGGACATATCTATTTCAGACAGGAAATGACTATGTTATTGATAAAGGCATTTCCGAGGCGAACATCATAGAGCACATCATTCAAGAGTGTCAATCAATCAATAGTAGCCAAGTAAGAGATGGTCTTGTCTGTCTATTCCACGTACCTAAAGTCAAACACTACTATCGATCGACGCTACACTTGAATACTGTCGGTGGGAAGCAAAGACTGACGGCCAAGGTGATGGATGGCAAGTATGCCAACAAGAGCTATCCTGCTGCCGACGATTTCAAACTATAATAAAGATCAATCACTGTGCACCCTCCTCTCGTGCTTCCTCATCAAGTGCCGCGAGATCAACTTGCCGCAGACAGCGTATGGTATCCTCTCGGTGTTGTAGGCCTTGATCTCCTCTTTGAACACCTCGTAGTAACGTTGCATGTATGACTTGTGGTTGTTATTGTTGTTGTTGTTGTTGTCGATAGTCTGTACGTCCATAATAATGGAAGTACAGATTATATTACTATGGTCGGCTTAGATCACATTCTAAGAAATCTTTGTCAGTTAGCTCGGACATTAACCTATTTATTGGTTCAATCACCGGTGATAGACAATAGTTTCGTATTCAGATGGAATGGTGATATATCTTCCAACCGATTATTAATCTTGGCTATTGTTTGTTTGAGATAATCGAATTGTCTGTCCAGAGCGTTCATATAATCAATTGCCCTCTGAGTAATACGGAATTTGTCAATGAGGTGCTTCTGTCTGTTCCTCTCAACCACGGTTGCATTGTAGCCTGGATCCTTCACTCCTTTCAGAATATGTTTGATATCCGGGATAGTGTCCGATTGCCATTGGGTCCCTCCCATATCGTCTGATCAGCTCTTCCATATCCAGTAATCTATATTTTAAACTCCCCAACTGGCTTGAGCATGTTGTTGACGATGGCATTGGGACAGTAGCCCTCGTATCTGAGGTCGCCACACTCCTTGCCCAACTTGGGTAATCAAGTGATTTCTTGCCTGTCTTCTCTGTCCATGGCTTGGTCGAGACGAATCCATCGGTTTGCACACGCTTGATGCAGTCAATGTCGTCCTTACTTTACTTTGTACTCCTCGTAGTATTGTTGCATGTATGTCTTCTTGTTGTTGTTGTTGTTGTTGTTGCCCCTACTGTCTATTGTCTGTACGTCCATAATGATGGATGTAGAGATTATAATGTTGGTGACAAGCCATATTTCTTGTAGATGGCAAACAGCTCGACAATAATATTGTTAAGTTTATCCTTGTATTGGTTCCTCTCCTTCTGCAATGTCGCCAGTTCTTCTCGATGATCAACCAATACACAGTTATACAATCGCTTCAACTGTCTCAATGCTTTTGCTGGGTCCTTCTTGTTCAGGTACCGAAAGACATAAGGACCCTTGTCCTCGTCATCAGAGTCTATGTCGTCAGGATCATCGAACGACTCATTGTCAGACTCCAATGATATTACATCGTCGAGAAGTTCTTCAGTCGGTTTCGTCGTTGCTGCCATTATATATATTAGCCCATATTTCAAACTCTCCTACTGGCTTGGTCATGTTCTTGACAATGACATCGGGACAATAGCCCTCATATCGCAGGTCGCCACACTCCTTGCCCAACTTGGGGTATTCCAATGATCGCTTGAGCCGCTTGCCAGTCCATGGCTTGGTCGAGACGAATCCATCGGTGTGCACGCGCTTGATGCAGTCAATGTCGTCCTTTATTATCGTTCCAATCATCTTGCGACCACGAGAGATGATGAATGGCATGATGCGAGCGAATGGCGTGTCGAACATGTCGGTGTTGCATGCTGATTTGATCATCGCGCTTCCATTGGCTGTTGGAGTGATGCGATCGATTGAGTAGTCCTCGTCCAGGTTGATATCAATGTGCTTGATCGTTCTCTGTCCATCGCTGGTCTCTATCACCTCTGCGTCGCACTCCATGTTGGCGCATTGCTTGGTCTTGTTGCGCTTGGAGAGAGCGCCCCAGAGACGTTGATAGAGACACTTGCATAACTCCTCTAGTCTAGATTTGGGTTCACAAGCATCTATCCAGCCGAGAACCTGATCGATGTACTTGCCAAATAGATCGGAGCCAAACTTCCTGCAGCTGCTGTCGTATATGAGCGCATTGGCCTTGCTGCCAGTCTTGAGATTGAATGTCAGTCCTAGCTCCTTGGCAAAGATGAGGTCATAGTGAGTGTAGTAATCGTTCTTGTTGTGCTTGAAGGCGCCATGAGTACCATTGATCGTTGCGCGATAGATACCGAATGGAATGGTTCTCATTGCGCTGAGCTCCTCGTCGGTCAGATGCTGGAACTCGCCGCACTTGATTGGGATCATGAAGCCACTGCTCCTCAAGATGGAGGCATACATCCTAGCGACGTCATACTTGTAGAGAGCTCCTATATGTTGAATTGCCATCATCAATGGGCCATAGGCTGACTTCTTTATCCACTCTCCATCTGACCGATAGGCTCTGGTTTGACAGTCTTGTTGTACGAGAGGAACAGTTTGATCGCTGCTTTGTTGATGTTCTGTCCAGTTGTGTACATGTCGATGACGCCGTTAGTGTGTTCCTTGAGCATGTCAGCGTCGGCCTTGAACGAGTCCAATGTCTCCTCCAGGGTCATGCCCGAGAGGATACGGATGTACTCGCACTTGTCTTGGTACTTGCGCCTTTTCTTGTCGATAAACTGTTGCAATGTGATGGTGCTGTACTCGTCGTCATCGTAGAGCTGGACCCGATCGCCCTTGAGATACTTGAATACGATTGGCTTGATGTAGACGTCCCTCTCGTTGTATCGCGTGTATCTGATGCCCTTGCCTGCATAGGTGCCTTCCTTGTCTAGTTTGTAATGACCATTTGTTAGTATCAGGTTGACCTCTCTGGTTGCTCTCGAGGCAGAGGCATAGCAATGATCACCTTTGACGTTGATTCTGATGTTGAGTCTGTCCTCGAGTTCTGGGATCCGCTTGATCGAGACCTTCTGATCGACATTGAGTTTTAGGTCCTTCTTGAGCTGTGATGGCTTGCCGTAGTGCTCTGTCACCTGGTCTGGGTAGGCATCGTGGAGGCAATGGTAAAGGCAGTTATTCCATTTACCGTCGCAGCCGCCTGCCTTGCCCTTTGCTTGATGTACGTAGATGTAGAACGATTTGAATGTGTCAGGCTCGGCGATCGGCGCACCATCATACTCGTGAGGATCAAACATGATGATCGGCTCGCCTACCTTGGTGAACTTGCCCGATCGATACTGATGGTTGCCGTAGTCGAGCACGACCTCTATCCTTGCGTTGGCGCCGTATCGTTGGAGCGTGTTGCTGTCTCGCTGCGCGATTCGTTCGATGTCTGCTTTGGTGTAGTTGCCAGTGAGCTTGATCTCAGTCACGCCCGTCTTCTTCAGTCTGCCGCCAATGTCTCTTGTTGATCTACTCATTCTATATATTAACACTGAGATGTTAATTTATATCACTTTGAACCTATTTGTTTGCCATCAACTGCTTGTGGATGTAGCCTTGCTTGTGTCGATTGAGATTGGTGCGACCGACTTCGAAGCCGCATTCACATCTTACCTTTTGTTTGATGTATGCTTTGTGACGCTCTCTGAACTCCGTGTTCTCGTCCCAATAGTACTCTTTGAATAATGACATGTTATATCTGTTAGAGATAAATTGTTTAATTAGATATAATTAATTTATTTACCAATTTTGGCGCGCTGATAATCTTCACCACACTCACAATGCTCAGACCTTTCATAATTCTCACTTAAACATCACTACAACCACTATCCCTCACATTATTATATCCTCACTCTACTCTATTCCAACCATTTGTACATAATTCTCTTTACATACATGAACGAACTCGTCTTCGGTGCTCTTCGAGCATTACCTGCCTATCAGAATGGCACTCTTGCTCAGCGCGCAGCTCTCGTGTCTCTCGTCATGAGGTCATCACGATTGGCCGAACTCAACCTACTTGCATCAAATGGTCTTCCATTTGATGAGGTTCTTCAAGAGGTACTCACCGCCCCAACTCAAGATCGTAAGTACAAACAACATCGGCGCAATGTCTTCATTCAATTCTTCAGAGGGATGCTATAGTGTAAAGAATACTAACACGAAACATCTCCAAGAGATCATGAACTACCTAAAGCGACTTCATCCCGATGTCTATGACCAATTCCTTCAGACTCAGGGAGGTGACCATTCGGGTGCCTCCCAGAGTTTTCTATGGCTCTGCGAACACCTTGGTGGGCTCCAAATCAAATGATAAGCGTCAGAGATTGGATGACAACAACAACAACAACAACAACAATGAGCCCTACGTGAGGATACCAAGTGAGCTCAGCGGACCAGCTATAAGAACTGTACTGGCCTGGTTGAGAAGTAGAGAACAGGCTCAACAACATGAGCAACAACATGAGCACCAACAGGCTCAACACCAGGAGCAACAACATGAGCACCAACATGAGCATCAACATGAGCAACAACATGAGCAACAACAGGCTCAACAACATGAGCACCAACAGGCTCAACAACAGGCTCAACAACATGAGCATCAACATGAGCAACAACATGAGCATCAACATGAGCAACAACATGAGCATCAACATGAGCAACAGCATGAGCAACAACAACATCAAGGAAACCACCTCGGCCAATGGTTAAATCCACTCGCGCCATTGGTTCAAGCAGCCCAACTTTTTGCTCCAGCTCCTGCATGCACTGGTTGCTTCTGCATTGGCTGGGTCGAACCTGGTGTAGGAACAGGAATGAGTGTTGCAGACAAATGTGCTCGCTGCAGACACATTAGGGCTCGCCATCCCAATGCACCACCCCATCCATTGCAAGCTCAAGCTCAAGCTCAAGCTCCTGCTCAAGCTCAAGCTCAAGTTCAAGCTCAAGCTCAAGGTCCTGCACAAGCTCCCGCTGGAGGAGGAAGAGGGAGAGGAAGAGGAAGAGGGAGAGGAAGAGGAAGAGGGAGAGGAAGAGGAAGAGGGAGAGGAAGAGGAAGAGGAAGGGGTGGATAATAAATATATTCCCCAACCAAGGCAAACACTTCCCCAACCCATCACTTTTGGTGATCAGTGTGTGAACTATCGGAAGTACGTGCTGACCAACGTGCTGAGTACTCTCCTGGTAACTCTCTTGTGCGTGCAAACTGTTACAGCGCTAACAGGTATCGAAAGTAGAATAATAGTAGAATTACAAAAATGACCTTCTTTAATTAGGATTAATTTAATTCTATTATTTTGAACTTCTAAACTCTATTCTACTATAATTCTACATTGATTAGACAGATACTCTTTTTCCATCGTGCTCACTGCTATGGCGGTGACAGGTACTGAAAGTAGAATTGTAGTAGAATTAGGAAAATTACCTCCTCAATTTAGGATTAATTATTATTATTATTTTGAACTTTAAAACTTTATTTCTACTACAATTGTTGATACAGATACCTTTTTTAATTACTTTGAAGTATATAAAACTATAAAGAGAAGAATCTTGAAGTATGAAATGAAGCAGCGCCAGCTGCGGAATGTTGCAAAGCCAGCGGCGATGAGTTATCCACACACAAACTGTCAATCAAGCTATGAAAAGAGTCAATATTGCTTCTTTTGGACAGACAATGATCCTGCCAATCATCCATTCGCTCCTACCGAATTATATTGGCTATGGGTGGCTGGTTCGGTAATTGGTGCACTCAGAACTGTTCTACGATGGTTTTATCTCAAACGCCATCCCCAGCACTCTAACAATAATATGGATCCAACCCAAGAATCACTCAATCAAAATGAAGATCCGATCTGTTTAACTACAGGAGTCGATGAGGAGTACCACAACTTGACTGAGGAGATTGAGATGAGTCCTCTCCTTCACAGTAATCTACAATTGGATACCAACATCAATGATAATGCAGTACACCCAATTGAGGATGTCTAGAGATGTAGTTATTTACTCAATCACTCTGTTACTCCATTCCCAAATATGATATAATGATTTCAGACACCAATTAATTAATAAATAGTAATGATTGGATCTATTCCAAAACTACCTAGTTGACTAGAATATAAGCCCGGGCTTTTATTAATTAAGTGTGAAGTTGATTGATTGAGTGAAGTTTCGTGATAAAAGTTTGAGTTGTTAGTTGTATCAATTCATTTGATCAATTAATCAATCAATCAATCAGTTATATATATCAATCAATTTTATCTCAACACACCAACGGCCAATGTTGTGATCAACAATGTGATCCTCTAAATGAATGCTACCAACTGGATAGAAGCTCTGACCATGCCCTCAAGATCAGTCAAACATCGTCCCAATGATCTAAGGAATGGACTTTGTTCACGGTGCCAACTACATCTACATGGGTACCATGCTCCCTCATGTATGTTCACTCATTCAATCTCTCCATCACATGATCACTCTGTCCATCACTTCATCCAATCACTCAATCAATCATTGATTGTGAATGGGTTAGTTGTTAGTGAGACCCCTACGTCGCCTCGATAATGGTGCTGCTTCAGTTACAGATTTGGGACCATATGCATGGGCACACCTCGCCCGTGTTGATCTTGGCGAAGGACTCACCGGTGTCGACGGCAGCAGCAAACGATGGCAGGGAAGTTGCGGTGGATCATGAGCTGTTGGTCCAGGAGGGCGTGCGGTCCGCTTGCTACCCCCAGTGTGGCTGGCCAGTTGGCCTTTTACGTGGCAGGACATTGAGATGCGCTCAACGCCGGCTTTGACATGTCGATGGTGCCCGACGACTTTTCGTTCCTGACCATCCTCCTGCAGCTCGTGCAGGAAGGAGTCGTTCCCGAGTCGCGTATCGACGAGTCGGTCACTCGCATCCTCGACCTTAAGTACGCGATCGGCCTGGTCGCCACTCCCTACCCCAACTCCACCGACCCATACCTCAACAACAATGAAGGACCGCGAGCTTGCTGCATCAATCGTAGAGGAGTCGATCACAATGTTGCAGAACCTCAACCCAAGCGAGATACAAACATCTTGGTCTCAGGGCTCAAGCGCAGACAGATTGCCCAATCAATGTGGATGGTCCGTTCACTGGTAGGGCCCAGTCAACAACTCCATTCGGCACAACGTTGGGAGGCATCCAGCAGGCCCTAATCAGTCAAAGTGGTCTACGAGCATGGCACTAAATTTGGCGTGATTAATCAAGAATAAAAGTTGTCAGCAAGCAAGCCGACCTTGACGCTGAGTCCTGGTGATGGGCGAGCCTGAAGCCGTGACGACCCCGGGCCCATGAGCACACCGTCAATCATCGCAACGTGGATAATCCTCAAACAACACGATGGCCTCGAGGAGTGCCGGTGTGGCCGGATCGAAGGACAGGTCGTAGATGTCGCCCGAGATACACGACGTTCACCTACTCCAACCTTGTGGCCAACCTCCCCACTGATGGCACCAACACATTCAACGCGACCATTGAGAATGATCCTTCATCTTAAATCCTGGAGAATATGAAGATGACCCTAAAATGATTAGAAAGCTAGAGACCAGTCATCTCCTTCACCATCAAAATATGATGAACAACTTCATCATTGATAATCTATAGACTAACTAGTTTTACTTGGACAAAAAAAGAGAGGACAGATATCTATCACTGATTGACTTTCTCTATTAATCCAAACTTGTAAAAAACTCAATCAATAAATAATACAATCCAACACATTAGTATCCTTGTAGATAACTACTAGATCGTCTATCAACAACCATTCACTTGCAAATTAAATAATTAATCAATATATATATATATTTATACTAATAATTATAATCATACTTAATAATAATTATAATAATAATAAAAATAATACTAATAGAAGTGAAGAAACCCAATTATAATTTTCTTTTGGTCACTATAATTAATAATTTTGCTTTCTTAATTGTAACATTTTTCCTTCCTTGGTATGAAACTCCATGGAGTCCAACATACTATACTGGTTATTATGGATGGTATGGAGTATATATAACAAATAATGACAATGTAGGTTCTCAATGAATTAAATACCACAATCTTTTGATACTTTTCATAATACTTATACTACTCCCACCTATTTCTTAACTTGATTTAATCAATACATATGTATTTATTAATTAATTATCAAAGGAGGAATTCATACCTTATAATGAACTTAAATATACATTTACACCAACACTGGTGGCCATGTCACTCTGTATGGTCAACTGGTTCCTATTACTTATAGCGTTGATAGTTGTGAAATTTGGAGAATCAGAGTTGGCCCATAGCTTTGATAGACCGTTAAAGGTTTGGTGGACATTTGGTACTTTGTTGACGTTGTTTCCCACTGTCTATTTCCCCTCAATCAAACACTTTGCTCATTTGGAAGCTATAAACTGTCAATCAAGTTATGAAAGGAGTCAATATTGCTACTTTTGGACAGACAATGATCCCGCCGATCAAAAATTCAATCCTTCCGTCTTATATTGGCTTTGGGTTGGTGGATCAATATGGTGTGCACTCTTCTCTTTCTACCTTGGATTGTATTCTGCCAACCCTCAAACAATGATTTGGAAACCCAAGAATCACTCTATCAAAAACAAGATAATATCTGTTTAACAACTAAAGTGGATCAGGAATACCACAACATGACCGAGGAGATAGAGGTCAAGCCCATCCATTACTATCATCAAAAATTGGATAACAACATCATCATTGATTCTAGATACACAAATGACTTTGGAGGACCAGATGTCTAGATTTGTCGAGAAAATTCAATCAATGACTCAATCACTCAATCAAGTGATTATTCAATTTCATATATATATAAATACATATAAATTTTATCTTTGGAACTATTCCAATTACATACTATTTCACAGTTGAAAATAAAAGCCCGGGCAATTTGTAATTATTGCGTGTGTGTGGTTGTTTGCGAAACACGATAATGAGCAGAGTTCACCATGATGCTTTCTGAATTAGTGTGTGATTTTTGGGTTTTTCATCAACTCCTACTATCTCTCACTCATTAATTGGCAACAAAGTCACGTCTTCATTCATAACCTTAACCATACTTATATAACTTAAAGTGTAAATATCACATATTCATATATAACATACATATGAAGATATATACAGATGTTGCGATTGATAATTGTTGATGACGACGATGATGATGATGATGTTATTGATGATTATCAACAAACACACAACATGTGATCAAGATTGATACTAACTGATTGATTCGTAGACTATCAAATATAATAATATAGAATGAGTGCTAGATTCGTCATTGCTTTCAAGCAGATCTTTGTCTCTGAGGTCCCACCCGTCATGCAGGGAGCCCGCACAATCCCATCAAACGCCTCAAGAGTCATCGGTATGTCTCAATCATTCATTCATTCATTCGCATCACATCAATCATCAGCAGCGTAGAAACAACAACAGCAGCAACAGCAACAGATATACAGGTGATTCATTCATTCACATCAATGAGGAAACAGAATGATCATCAACCTTGACATTGTTCAACACACAAGTCGAGCGAGGATATATTGAAGAACAACAACAATGATGAGACATTCAAGTTTGATGATGATGATAATGTAACTAACATCACTCAATCAACAATCAATCAATCAATATTCGATCGAACATATTGATCAACAAAACAGAGTTCTTCAACCCATTCACCAACGACCCAACCTCAAAGTTCATTAACTACGCTGCTATGTTTGCCACTTTCTACGGATTGAAGTGCGCATTGGAGCCACATCACGATCATCAGGATGTCATCTACCCATACATGAAGACCAAGAGAACCAAGACCTTGGCTCATCTCTTCAACAAGACTGAGTAAATTCATTTCATGTCATGATAATACAGCAGCAGCAAGCAGCAACAACAACAGCAACAATAACAATAACATCATAATAATCAAATCATAATATCAAATACCCCTTTGTTGTTGCAAAGGCAGCAGCCAGTATCGAGATAGTTCACTTCATGTACTGATAGGCCCAACACTTCACATCACATCCATCATCACCATCGACAATACTTTTGTTGGATTCATTCAATCAGCATTTATCATATAATGTTAATATTAATAAATCCAACAAAAACAAGAACATATAATATATACAAATAATAATAACATTATGTACATGTACTTGTACAAATAACCTTCTATTCTTATGGTAGTATATGTTACCAAGCAACGCCAACATGTCCTCAACATAGGCTGGATGTAGAACAATACATGGATGGACATGAACTGATCAAAGACCACAGATTCCAAATCAGGACAGTGATGACAAACAAAAAACTAAAACACGCACACACTTCATCGTTTTCGACCTGAAGACCTACTTGACGACCTTTATTCATGAGGTGTGTGGCTTTGGGGAGACTTTTACCCAGGGCTTGCACTCAGTGATCGGTTCGCACCGAGTAATGGGCCGGTATGCCCTCCCCATTCCCACCCAGTTGATGTGCAAGTGCAAATGTAATTCTTACGGTAGTACCTCAAAGATGGTAATGAAAAGACGACACTGTCTCCCACTCATCAATCAATCACTAGTAATACATACATACACATAATCAATCAATCACACAATCAATCAATCAGAAAAGAAATCATGACCTTGTAGACATAGTAGCAATAATAATATATAGATAAATAGATAATAATATAATAATAATAGAATATATAGAATATATAGATACCAAATATGGGTACATTGATCAAGATGCCATCTTTACCAAAGATATCAAAGAACACACTAAAGAAATGTTTGGTGATGTTCTTGATTGCCAATCTAGGCTATGGTTTACAACTTGCCTACTCAACACCTGTTGCACTCTCCAGGTCATATTGTATGTTCAATCATCCAATCAATCAATCAATCAAAGAAAACTGGAATGATGACCAATCAATCAATCATTCAAACTCAACCACACACACTCACACTCACACTCACACACACACACACCAATCACAGACGATATATTACATATTAGCGATGTTCAGTATGGATATCTGTTCTCGATATATTCACTACCTAATCTGTTTATGATTATACTTGGAGGAGTACTCATTGATATTATGGGTACAGGATTCGTAAGCGTTATATTTTGTGGAGTTTCCATGTTGTCATCAGTGCTCACTGCACTGGTATTGCCAAACTATGGCGGTATATTGGCAGGACGTTTCCTTCTTGGAATGGGTGGCGAGACCCTATTGGCATGTGCCTCTACAATGATTGTAAGTGTACCAAACAACATCACTTGTCAATCAATCAATCATACTCACTCAATCAAACATTAGCCATTATTCTACGCACCTAGCGAGGTGCCAATATGTGTTGGATTCTTAGCATGTTGGTTCTATTGGGGCAATTTAAGTATGTTTATGTTATTGAGAACTTGGATCACTGATCACTCATACATCTCACGTCTACAACATTTAGCTGCATTGTTGTTATTGCCAGTGATCGAGTCCAGCTTTGGATTCAAGATAGCCATCTGGTTCGTGGCCATTGTATTCATTGTTGAGTTCGGTTTGAACTTATTATTAGTAAAGTATAGAGAGAAGTTAAGATGGACAGGTATGTATAAACATTTGATTGATTGAGGCTGGAATAGTTCCAGCCCCAACCCCACACCCACGCACTGACACAATCAAACACAGATCAAATAGATAGGACATCTAGTATGGTAGCATTGACAAAGATTAATAGTGTCAACTCTATGAATACTGAGGAGAAGGATGTGGATGAGGGATCACCGGCAATATCAGTGATCAGTGCTGAAGAGATGACTGGACATACACCAGAGCCAACATCAAAGGTGGGCGAGTTCTTGACAAAGTTGATGGAGGTCAAGGACATGGCAACAAAGTTAAACAAGAGATTCTGGTTGCTAAGTGTCATCTGTTTCATATCATACTACTGCATGTTTGGTTTGGCCATCATTGGAACGGACCTGCTCGAGTTCAAATTTGGCTTTGACGAGACTACGGCCGCCCGAATCATGTCCGCCGAGGCCATCATCAATGGATTCGTTCCGATGCTCACGGGCTACTTCATCCAGCGCGTGCGCGGCAGGAAGATCCAGGTGATGATGTTTGCCTGCACTCTGCTGGGCATTGGAATCACGCTACTTAATGTCACCGATGTGTTCCCATTGCCATGGATCATCATCATTGGACTGGGCTTCGCCCTGCTCAACACCACTCTTATGTCGTGTGTGCCACTGTTAGTGGACATCTCAATCGTGGGCACAGCCTACGGTATCATCTGTACCAGCTACAACCTGAACATCTTCCTGTTCCCACCCCTGCTTGGATTGATCAAGCGTCGAACCAACAGTTATACTCTTCCTTTGTGGTTCCTAGTACTCTGCGCAGTGCTCTCCTTTGTGTTATTGATCATTCTCAAGTATATGGATATGCAAGAGCCTCTTAGCAAGTCATTGGATTCGCCATACTCTACGGCTGGCATGGATAATCCAGCCGAGCAACTTGTGGACGAACCTGCTACCAAAGAGGAGAATGAGAATGAGCCCAACCTTGATGACGAAGAGTTACTCGACTCGAGACACAACCATGAATCATCAATAAACGATGCCATATTGCACTAGGAAGGAAATCTGGTCCATGGACAATGGAGTGAAATTAATTCCAAACAATCACGTGACTGACATTGATCACGTGATCACAAGTCAGGTGATCAGTTTGTCATGTGACATTGAAATAATTCAAGAGAGATAGAATTAGATAAGGAGATGACGTCGACAAAGAATAATATAGCGGCAGACTTGCCAGAGGACAAGAGTGTCGAACACTTTGAGCCGATGTTCAACTTCCCAACAGGAGCAAGAGTAGAACGTATAGTGTCTTATGGACAATGCAGCCCGCCTGGCTTCTGGTACGATCAAGATTGGGATGAATGGGTGATGGTTGTAAGCGGCAGTGCGATATTAGCATTGGACGACGATGAGGACCCCGCACATGCAGTCCATCTATCAGTCGGCGACAACCTCATGATCGCAAAAGGTCGTCGCCACAGAGTAGTTCACACCGAGTCACCGACCGTATGGCTGGCAGTTCATTCGAAATAAAGATTATAAATATGATGTATTGTATTGTAACTGTACAATGTACACTGTACTTAGAAGAGGAATCGGAATGGGATATCATAGCTTGCAGGGTCGAGTTGATCACTGGTCTTCCAGTACGGCTTGGGTTGGACGGGATAATCGCGTTGTCTGATGGGCTCACCCTTGGGAGTGGCCATTGGCACTTCGATGTTCAACTCCTTCATCAAGAAGTACATGAACTCGTCAGTCGTACAGAACAATCTAGTTGCATTGTCATCATAAGGTGTGATCTGTAAGTTACAAATGACCAAATTGCCACCATTCTTTAGTGGACCCAACTCTGGCAACAAACAGCTCGGCAGTACTCTCATTGATGTTCCCAATACGATGGACAAGTCGCTCTGTGATGGTTTGATTGAGTTGAGTTTGGTCAATATATATGATCACGTGACAGTCGATCACGTGCCAGGTGATCACGTGACTTGTGTCGATCACGTGATCGACTTGGAAATTACTTACACGTTCGGAATGCTCTTTGGATTGTTGCCAATCTTCGTCGTTGATGGGCATGGCAAAGTCAATGATAGAGTCCACCATAAGTCCAGTACATCCAACAGCTGAACACTTTGTCATTTGGGTATTATACACTTCAGTGGTCTTGTATTCGAATCTCTGGCACACTGTACATCTCTCCTTGAATGAATTACCATGCATCTCCACTATCTTACTATGTGGAACACCCGATCTAAGATGTAGATTGTCCATATTGGTCGTGATCACGCACTTGATCATGTCCAACTCACATAACTTGGCGATGGCCATATGAGCAAAGGTTGGTACAATCTCTGTTAGTGATGGAGTCTTCTTTCCATCATCACGGATACCTTTATCTTGCTTGGTCCAGCATCCCTCTGGTCCTCTAAAGTCTGGTAAATCGGCACTTGTTGATATCCCTGCTCCAGAGTATACAACACAATACTTTGAATTAAGTAACTGAGCCGCCACTATCTTGACCTTATTCTGTATCAACTCCAGATTATCATAATACTCTGTCATATCCTCTTGTTTAGTGAATCCCTTTGAGAACACTATGATTGACATCAATTAGTTAGTCTGTGATTGAGGTCATTCATTGAATGAATACATACTGGATGGGACTTGGACATTGGAGAATGTATGTGTGTTTGGTCTCTTTGGAGAGAAGACTTCAGTTGGATCATTGGTCTTGCATTGGTCTACGGCATAGTTCCTTGGCAGAGTTGATACCCATAACCTTTTGGCATTATATCTCTGTACATCCCAATCATATTGTTGTTGTTGTTCAGGTGTTAAACGAGGTGTATTATTTGATGTCTTGGCAGGTGTATTTCCCATATTGTATTTAGTAGTAGTATATGTATAAGTTATTAATGATTGAATAATGATGTATAATCATCCATCCATTCATTCATTCCATTCATTTATCTCCATGATTCCAACAACTAATAATAGACACCTTCTCAACTGAAGGAATTTTCAAAGATTTTAGATCAAAGTGAAGATGTGGTCAATGCAACCTTGTGTGTGCCAAGTTGTGTTTGAATTCTTGGTCATGCCCATGTTAGACTGACTGCTCTCATCCAACCCCTCCACTTCAATACTGACATCAATTGATTGTTGTTAGTTACTATTACAACTTACCTGTTAAGTAATGGTAATAGTCATAGTGATAGTATAATTGATTGAGATTGTTTTATTGATTGGGATGTTGTAAATCGTTTAAATTGTGTTTCAACAAAACAAAGACGAACGAGACAACTTTCATTCGTTTTCCAGGGTTTCATTGAATGAAGAGATAAAGAGAGATATAGAGAAATGTTACATCTACTTCGAAGTCAATGTAGTAGAGTTGGACGAGGTACTACTTCATTGTCATTGCCTTCATCATCAATTATCTCAAGAACAAACAACAGCAACAACATTGACAAATGTGTTATGAATGACACATTGTCATCACGTCCAACATCATCTCAATCATGGATAATCAACAACAACAACTCAATCAATATACCAAGATTATGGACACATTGGGACAACAACAGCCGAATGACCTACACATCAACATCAACTACAACATCAACAACTACAACTTCTACATCATCATCGTCATCAACATCATCATTTGGAGTATTACATCCAGAGATTGAAAGAGCACTCAAATCAATGGGTATTGATCAACCGACAGAGATACAGAGTAAGACACTGCCACATCTTATCGCTGGCAAGGATATGTTTATAGTGGATGACACTGGCACAGGAAAGAGCTTCATGTTGATGTGTGGAATAGTCAATGACTACATCACAAAGGGTCGTCTGGTGGCCCGTCCCAAACAAATGGCGGGCTCCGAACGCACGAGTTACCCGCGATACCTCGTCGTCACACCCAACCGCGAGTTGGTCTGGCAGTTTGGAGAATGGTTCCGACGACTGTCCGCACACGTCACACACAAGCCCAGCGTGGTCATCGCCGTGTCTGGCCCGTCAAAGATGCTGCTGGAGCAGCAAATGAGCGAGATACAGCCAGACATCATTGTTGGCACGCCTAACCTCATCTATGAAATGATCATGGAGCAACGTCTGGCGATTGACGCGCTGCGCATGCTCGTCTACGACGAGGCCGACGCGCTACTACAGGCATTGTCACGAAATGCAACATACAAGGAGAAGCTCAATCGCAAGGCGCATCGTCCCATTGGTGTATCGCTCATCTATGAGCTCTCGCAACAAGGAATCGAGTTAACGGCTGCGGGCAAGAAGCAGGATGTGCAGACACCCGTGGGTGGCGATGGCGAGGCTGGCGTGCTGACCGACAAACACGTGCTGGACCTGATCCAAAACAAGTCAAAGCCGGCCAGCCAGTATAAGCACAAGCGTCGCCCTTTCCAATCAATCTTCTCGTCGGCCACACTGACACTGCGGAACAGGCTGTACATCGATGGCAACGACTGGGTCAATGAGGACCGCGAGTACATCACGATCATCAGTCGCAAGATGAATGATCCGCGCGTGCCAGCACATCTCACTCACTCATTCGTGCCCGTGCAGTCTGAACAAGGCATGATGAATGCCATTGTGAGCAAGTGGCGCACGTTGCAACCGCGTCGTGCAATTGCTGTGATGCCCAACGATGGCAGCAATTGCAAAGGTGATTGATGAGCTGCGCGAGCGAGGCATCAACGCCAAGGCGATGACAGACTTCATGGACTTTAACGAGTTTAACATTGGCGCCATCGACGACGAGCTCATGGCCGACGCAATGCGCCGCGAGACCCAACAGTATGCCAACAAGAAAGTGAAGAGCGTGCAACGTGAGCGACGAGACAAGCTACAAAGCAAGCCACAACAGCATCCCAATCAAAGGAACAACAAGGGTGATCATGCAGCTGGCGTGGACGGCGACGAAGGCGTGCCAGTAATAGACAAGATCAGCGAGATGGACAAAGAGTCAGTGATGTATATAGGCAAAGAGAATTCAATCAGAGGCGTGGACATCAGTGACGTGGACCATGTCTTCATCCTCAACATCACCCTGACACCAGCATCATACCTTCACATGGCTGGACGTTGTGGTCGCCTCGGAAAGAAGGGCCACGTCGTCTCAATCTACAATGTCCTTCTCTCAAGAAAGTACGAGAACTCGATGCGAATGCTGAATCATCCCTTCCAAGAAGAGGAAGAGGTGTATTGATCGATTGATTGATTGATTGATTGAATAAAGATATACCTTTATTATCTTCTGTATCCTGGTGGCGTCCTGGAACGAGAGCGAGAGGGAGAGCGCGAAGAGGACACTGGACGTCTGGAACGGGGCTGAGGTGAGCGGTTGCGTGGAGGCGACCGGCTCGGGCTGCGAGGGGGAGGTGATCTGTTGCGAGGCGGAGGCGATGGTGTGCGTCCTCTTGGCAATGCTCTGTTGCCAGGTGGTGGCGATCGACCCCTGGGTGGCGACCGGCCTCTTGGTGGAGAGCGGTTGCGTGGAGGTGATCTGTTGCGAGGAGGAGGCGAACGACCCCTTGGCGGGGATCTGTTGCGAGGCGGTGGCGACCGTCCTCTTGGTGGAGAGCGATTGCGTGGAGGTGATCTGTTGCGTGGCGGGGATCTGTTGCGAGGTGGAGGCGACCGGCCTCTTGGTGGAGAGCGATTGCGTGGTGGTGATCTGTTGCGCGGCGGTGAGCGATTGCGTGGCGGCGATCGGTTTCGTGGTGGTGAGCGATTGCGTGGTGGTGATCGACTGTGACTATCGCGTCTATATCTTCTTGGAGGTGATCTTGAGTATGACCGCCTGTCTCTATCATTTCGTCGTGGAGGTGATCTTGATCTTGATCTTGATCTTGATGGTGATCTTGACATCTTTGTAACTTTTGAGTTGTTGTTGTTGTCTCCATTGTCCTTGCTCATGTCTGTGTCCTTGCTCGTGCTGGTATTCTCCACCTTTTACTTGTGGTTGTTGTTTAGGCGGTGGTGATGGTGATCTACTACTTCTTCTTCCACCTCTTGGTGGTGTGTCGTCATCATCTCTGTTGGTGGCACGCGACCTTGGAGGTGATTCATCGTCATCTCTGTTGGCGACACGTGACCTTGGCGTTGATGCATCGTCATCCTCATCTCTGTGAGCAGCACGCGATCTTGGCGGTGATGCTTCGTCCATTGAAGTTGGTCGAGAGTCTGATGCCTGTGGAGGAGTAGGAGGTGCTGGCTTGCTATCCCTCACCACCTCCTTTTTGATTGACGGCTCGGGTGCCTCCTTCGACGCTCTCCTCTTCTTATCCTTATGCTTGTTCTTATTCTTTGACTTGCGATCGTCCTCACTGCTGCTGTCACTATCACTGCTGTCGCTGCTGTCACTGCTGTCGCTATCACTCGAGGATGAGGAGTCTGAGTGATGCCTCCTCTTGTCACTACCACGTCTTTTCTTCTTGTTGTACTCTTGATGAAACTTCTTGATCTCTTTCTCCCTCTGCATCTCCATGTCACGCTCCTTCTGCTTGCGCTCCCAGGCTTCCCTACGCTCGCGCTTGCCCTGTTCGACGGCAGCCTGCACCTTTGGGTTCATCGATCCGCCCGGCACGTATCCAGCGGGCAGACGCAATGCATTCTGGAAACGTGTGTTCTCTGCATCCTTGACATGCTGTGCTTGATGGGTCTCCTTGAGATCGAAACGACTGCGCATGTCCTCCACTGATAGCTGTTGTTGTTGCTGATATGGGTCGGCCAATTGATTGGCAGCACGCTGCTCCTCAATCTCCTTCTTCTTCTTTGATTTTAGATGCTCGATCTCGTCCTCTGTGTAGCCCTTGTCGTACAACTCATTGGAGACGGCCCATTCCTCCACAGCCAATTGTATCTGACGCTTCTCATTATGTTGTATAATATCGACATTAGCTCTCCTTATTGGCTTTTGCATTAGATCATCATCATTCATTGGTTTGAATGAATCATTTATCTTTGGCTTAACATTCTTGAATGATAAATTCCTCTGTACATATCCATTTGTACCTGATCCACGAGGTGTTCTCAATCCAATACCATTATACATTATCTATCTTATCTATCTTATCTATTATCTATTTGTTTGTTTATATATATATACAATGATTGAGTGAATGAGTAAATGAATGAATGAATGAAAATGTGAAGTTGATTGAAGAATGGTTGAAAGTCGAAAAACTTTAATTCTGTATCAAAACCTTCAAAACAAGCCCGACAAACAAACAATTTCACTTTGTAAAACGAACGAAAGCGAGTCAGCTTCCTTTGATCCACGTGATGATGAACAAGACAACAACAATCATTGACATTGTTATACATACACATATATATATAAATATAATACTACATGATATATATATATTAGATACTAACAGATAAAACAATGTTACATTGTTGCAGAAGTAGTAATAATCATATAACAAGATATGCACATCTATCATCAAGTGCATCATTGCATTTGAACAATGGCTATGCGATCACTCCTCATAGTCATAATAGCCAACATAATGTAACATCAACATCAGCAGCATCATATACAACATCAAACAACAACAACAACAACAATAATAATAGTGGCGGCAACAACAACAACAATAACAACAACAATAATAACAGGCCACAGTTCTTAAACAATAATGCTCCAAAGATCTTCAATAACAATAATAATAATATAAAGCAACAACTTCAGCAGACAATACCAAAGCCTCCATTGTTTGGAAACAATCCAAATCCTGCTGCTACTAGTGGAGCTGGAGTTGGTGTTGGTGGAGGAGTTGGAGGTGCCAGCAATGTCCCACCCAAGCCAAGAATATCATTCTTACAAGATCCCAAAGCAACTCCATTCTCAAAGATCTCAACATCAAACAACAACAACAACAACAGCAACATCTTTATCAACAGAGGCAACAACAATGGACCATCAACAACATCACCATCACCATCATCTCCACCACCATCATCGTCATCTAGCTTCGCAGGTGTCATTAGTAACATGAACAAACCAGGACCAGGCTCAGGCACAGGACCAGGCTCACCTCCCCAGGGCGTCAATACATCGCCAACTAATAGCCCGTTCTTCAGGCCGCCACCCCCGCCACATGGCCAGTCACAGGCGGGCAACCTATTCAAGAACATCAACTTTATAAACACAAACAACAACAAGTCCACATTCCCTTTCAATCCCAAGCAGTTCCCATCGCCACTGCAGAACAAGACGCCACCCGTCCCTGGCAGTGGTACTGGTACTGGCACTGCTGGCCCGCAGCAGACTACAACACAGACTACACAGACGACACATATGGCACAGACACATTCAAGCATACCCATTGGCAAACAGCCTGAACAGACATTCCTCAAGCATTTGAGGAGGTTGAATGTTGAAGCCAATAACTTTGTCAACAGCCAGAATATGTTGCACGACACTCTAAAGAACAACAACAATAACAACGGCGGCAACAACTACAACAACAACAACAACATCAACACTGGTCCAAAGATACAGAATATCATTCAAACACATACACAGAGGAACCAAGGTGGCGGCGGCAACATATCATTCAACAACAATCAATATCAACCTGGCAAGCAACAACAACAACACCAGCATCAAGGAAGACAACCCCAGCACCAGCACCACCATCAGCAGCAGACTGGAAACAAATATCAGACGAAGAATAGGGGCCAGGACGAGGTGATCATTGATGATCCGGACGAGGCCGAGGATGATGATGCGGTGATCGACCCCGACGTCGAGGACGCGTCGGGCGACAAGATTCCGACAAAGGATGTCGAGGAGCTCAGGAAGGAGTATATGAGACGCCAGACGAGCAGCAACGCCGCCAAGAAGGCCGCCAAGAAGAAGGAGGAGGAGGAGCGCGAGGAGGTCGAGGAAGATGCCGGCGACGACGAGTGGAAGGAGCGTGGCAGCAAGAAGGAGAGGATGAGAGCCAAGCGTCCTAAGAGGGAGAGCGGTGGATACAAGGCCATCATGAAGGAGAAGAGACGCGAGGGCGAGGACGACGAGCCAGAGGTAGCCGTCAAGCGAAAGACCGTTGGTGGTCTGGACGAGGACCTGGAACTCGACCCCGACCTGGCACACATCGACGATCATCTGGATCTGGACAAGGAGGACTTGGATGAGGACTTGGAGCTGGACCTGACCACCTATGAGGCAGAGTTGGAAATGGCCGAGGAGGAGGCGCAGGCTGAGGAGGCGGCGGCCGAGGCGGCCAAGGACACGGGCCCCAAGCTCAAGGTGTTTGGAAAGTATCGCAATCCCGAGAGAGAGCTCAAGATCCGTGTGGTGCGGGCGTGTCGCCAGCTCAACATGAAGACGCTGAGGTACAACAACGACCTGACACACATGAACAATCTCAAGGTGATTGGCGCGGAGAACAAGTTGATCGAGACCAACATGTCTGGTATGAACGCACTGCGCTTGGCCCAGAACCAAAGTCTGGACCTCCTCCTGGTCAGCGCGCCCAAGGACAACCAACAAGGCATCGTCAAGATCCTGGATCTGTCCAAGTACATCCGAACCTTTGAGGACAAGGTCAAGATCAAGAGCAAGGAGAAGAGCAAGGAGAAGATCATATATGTATGTGGACTCCCGTCAACAGCTCACTCCCTCGTCCCCTTATAACAACTAACCATGTCCCTTTCCACATTTAGATATCCCCAACGATCCAACCTGCAGACCTCAAGATGAAGAGGAAGAGACTGAGCGAGTTCTTGAAACATGGCCTCAGGGTGCAGGTGTCCTTGGTGTTCCCTTCGGATATGTTTGATAAGGAGGTGGGCCAGTTGTTGATGAAGAAGATGACGGTGCGCGCTGGAAAGATCATCAGCGAGGTCACTGAAGCCAGATCGATCACTGTCAAGATGGTTCCATTGTCCAAAGAGGAGAAGGCGAAACTCAAGTCTGAGCTGGGTCTTGATGATGATAATATGGATATCGACGAAGAGGACATGGAGAACAATGACGAAGACGACAATGCTGCCGAAGAGAATGAGGAGGAACAGGACGAGGATGAGGACGACGACGACCAAGAAGACGAGGATGAAGACCAGGACGAGGACGAAGATGAGGATGGAGAGGATGAAGATGATGCACAGGATCAAGACGAGAACGACCTCATGTTGAATGGCGAGTCCAATGCACCATCAAGTACACTGCCCATCAACAACAGTGCAACAGGATCATCAAAGAAGACAAAGTCAACGACCACGACGACTGCTACAACAACAGCCGAATCAGAACAAGAAAAGAGAAAGAAGCTGGTTATGAAGGAGTTGGGATTGAGATCCGCCAAGGACATGCGAATGGTCGAGGATCTGCTGCGTGCAGAGGCCGCCAAACAAGAGAAGAAGAGACTGAAGGAGGAGAAACTACAACAACAGCTAAAGGAACAAGAGCTCAACGATGAGGTAGCCTTTGACGAGGAGGACGATGGCAGCTTCAAGAAGAAGAAGTCAAAGAAGATGAAAGGACAGCGATAACTTGGCCTCAGTCTAAATATATAACTACAATATTCAAACACACAAGCCAGGTCACGTGACTCGATTACATTCGGTAGATTGTGGATGTTGGATGTTGCCATCAGGGTTGGAAGGATGGTTGAGTTGTGGCAAGGCTTAACCCGTATGTGGGCCTTGATCGATCGATGGATAGCTATGCTGATGGTCCCATCCCATTCGCCCATCCATCCTTCCAGACACACACACACACACACTGGTAACCAAACTCATCGCATCACCTGTGGAGTCAGGTGCGAGAGTTGTGTTCATTGAACAAACAAACGAAGACCACAAGACTGGTTGTGGGCTCATCAAGTGCAGCCTGAGATTTCAGGATCCTTTTTTGGGCATGATGGGGCGATAAAAAGAAATCTGATTAGTGCACTTTTTGTTTTTTTTTTGAACAACACAACCCTAACAGTGATCATTCACACTGAGGTTCTAAGTAGTCAAAAGTGTGATCAAAAGTACTCGTTATAAATATAAAATTAGTTTAAATATCTTTACACCGGGTGTTTGGATATGTGTGTGAATGAGTGAGTGAGCATGAACGTTCTTCTGGGTCCTGTCCGGACATGAATTGTGTGTGTATGAGATAGTGTCAACTCCCCGCCAAGCCACATTGATCGTGACAATCAGCCATTCAAGAGAGCCCAACAAAAGTTCACAATACAACACACCAAAACAAATCACAATCGCTACCTACCAACAACAAACCAACACAACAGATAACTAACTAACTTATTAATAACACAGACATAGAGAGAGAAATAGATCAAGTGCCACGAGTTCACAACCACCTTTCGACTCCGGCCCTCCATCATCCATCCATCCAACCAACAATCCAACAATCCAGACCAGTCACCATCTTTCATTCAACTCGCGTCCATCAAGGAAACTTCATTCTACTTTGTACAACCTACATACCAATCATACATCATCACAACATATAGTAATTCTATTTTTGTTCATTAAGTGATATTACCCTTTCGAAGACCAATCTTATAAAAGTAAGTATAGTTCTACTTCTTTATTTATTTATTTTTATATAAATATTTATTATCTTTTGTTGTAATATATATATATATATATATAATAATTATTATTTCTGTTAGTGTGTGCAATTGTAGTTAATTGATTGATGTCTGCGTGGTCACACACACACACATGTTCACACCAATCAATCAATAAGTGTGAACAATCAAACACACACGACACACACTGTTCTTTGTTGATCTATCTATCTTTCACACTCCAATCAATCATATTCAAACACACACACACACTCTTACATTCATTCATTCATGCATTGTATTTATGTTGAACATTCAATCACAATCCAACATTTAAATTCCCAACAGTTGGCAATTCTCCACTTCATTCAAAAACATCACTTCAATCACTTCAATCAATCAATAACAACACAATATAAACTATAATCAATCCAAGATTAAGAGTACTTACTAATGATAAATCTTAAACTTAAAGATGTCTTTCATTAAGGATATATTCAACACCAAAAAAGAGGACACTGTTGCCAATCAACCAACCATAGCCACATCCACTACCATGGCTACTACTGCTACTACTGCACCAACCACTACTACACCAACTACACCAACTACCAACAACACTGTACCAACAAAGAATGAAAACACTCAGATAGACGCCACCACATCACCCGACGAGGACGTGAACCTGGACAACGAGGATTTCGACAAGGAGGACGAGCAAGAGCAGGGTGACACGTCCAGCGTGTTGAGCAAGATGAAGGGATTGATCGGCAAGGATACCATGTCGTTAGTGTCGCTTCCAGTATACTTTTTCGAGCCACTGACGGTGTTGCAATCCCAATGCGAGCCCCTCAGATTCATCAACCTCATCGAGAAGGCCTGTGAACTCGAGAACTCATTGGACCGCATGGTCCACGTCGCTGCCTTCAATATTGCACTCTTTAGCTCATACGTTAGAACTGGTAAGTAGTCATTTTAAAGTGTGTCACGTGATCATCAATGTGTCACGTGATCAGTGGTCACGTGATCAATCAAAAGTCAGCTGACTTACATAAATTCTTTGGACCATCATTATAGCCAAACCATTCAATCCTGTGCTTGGTGAGACGTATGAGTACGTACCAAAGGATGGCAAATATAGAACGGTGTGCGAGCAAGTCAGCCATCATCCACCTATTGGCATTGCTGAGACCTCCAGTGACAGATTCACTCTCCAACAAGAGTCACACATCACCACAAAGTTCTGGGGCAACTCAGTAGACATATTCAGCTTGGGTAACAACCATCTTCATCTTCATCAATACAATGATCATTTCTCATGGAAAGTACCATCGTATGTATCCACTCACATACATATCTTGATGATCAGATATAAGATATATCTAAGATCTAAGATCTAAGACTAACTATGTCCAATAATACATCTTAGATCATGCTGCCACAACATTATATTCGGAAAGATATGGGTAGAACATCATGGTCAGATGACTATTGTTAATAATACAACTGGAGAGAAGGCAGTGTTGAATTTCCAGAAGGCTGGTTGGTTTGATAGTGTCACCAAGAAGGTGTCTGGTGAGGTACTGGACCAGAATGGCAAGAAGCGCTACATCATCACAGGCATATGGAGCGAGTTCATCGACGTGGCCAAGTTGGCAGACGACGGCGTGACCAAGGTCGAGGAGTACCCCATCTGGCGCGCCGAGGCCGACCCCATGGAGAAGGACAACAAGTGGAAGATGGGCGCGTTTGTCCAGTCGCTCAACGACCTGACGCCCGAGTACGAGAAGATCCTGCCCGTGACCGACTCGCGAATCCGTGGCGATCGACGCGCCCTCCAGCACCTCGACAACAAGAAGTCCAGCAAGGAAAAGCGCGCCATCGAGGAGCGCGAGCGCGAGAAGAGACGCGAGCGCGTCCGTCTGGGCAAGGTGTGGACGCCGTCCTACTTCAAGAAGGTGGACGACGCCAAGTTTGGCTATTTGTGGAAGTTCAACGGCGAGTACTGGTTGGAGCGCGACAACCGCATCAAGCAGCAGGAGCCGGCGACCAAGCAGACGGCCTTGTCCAATGGGCTTCACACCGACTTTAGTTCGATGAGCCTGAGCGACGAGGTGTCCTCCAACTCGTCCGTCACCAACGCCTCCACCAACCACTCTCGTGAGGGTTCCTTCACCGACAAGGATTCCGTTGCCAACCTGGTCACACTCGCTGCCAACGACTCTGCTCCCGTCGCCACCACAGATGTTGTCGAGGTTGTCCCAGCCAACTAGCCAACGCCAGAGCCATCGCACGCCACGCCACGACACGCCAAACCAAAAACCAAAGGCCAATAAAGCTAAACCCATGATTGTCCAACCAACCATCACGCACTCGCATGTGTGCAACTTCATCGTTGGCTCGTCCTTTTACCCTACCCTACCCTTACCCTACCCTTACCGGTAACTTACTGGTTACAACATATTGATTATTTATTTCTTTGGCGAGATGGTACCATTACCATCCTTCCTCTTAAAGATGTTGCGTCCAAGTGTGTAGAACTTCTTCTTGTCCTTGTCCTCGCCACTCGCTGACTTGCCATGGTTCTCACCAGTGATGGGTTGTTCGTCGACAGCTGCCGCTGCAGCTGAAGTGGTGCCAGACACAACTGATGCCACTACTGGATAGTTAAGTTGCTGCTGAGACAGTGTAAGAGTTGGACGACGTGGATTGGAAACGGACGCAGTGTGCAGACGGATTGGCAACAAGGGATACTTGGTGGCGAACTCTTGAGCGCGCTCCTCCAACTGCTTCTCGAATGCCTGGCGTATGAATCGCTCCTCGACCTCATAGATATCGGTGTCGGCCAGTGGGAAGTAGATCTGGCGCCAAAGCTTCATCTTCTTGATTGAACAATCGGGGAAGAGTACGTCCTTCTCGTCGACGCTGCTGCTGCCGCTGCCGATGGAGCCGGCCTGATAGAGCGGGTTCATGTAGCTGCTGATGTGTTGGTCGATCTCGAACCAGAGACTCAGGGTCTTGGCGTAGGGGTAGTGCTGGATGCGCTCCTTCTCGCAGTTGTAGAGGAAGTTGCCGTAGCGGCCACTGTAGGCGTGCGTGTAAATCGTGCGCAGGAAGTGTGCGTTGAACTCAAACTTGTTGGGGAACTGATTGATGATCTGGTAGACGGCCTCGAGGAACTGGATAAAGACGGGCGAACGCTCGTCCTCATCCTTGCCCTGGACCTGACCACAGCGCTGGGCAAACTTGTGACCAAAGGATAGCCACTCCTTCTCGATCAGCATTTGGAAGCCGCGAATCGTGCGGAAGTATGGGTCGAGCAGGATCTCGGCAAGCGACACCAGTTGGCTCGTGCGGTCCCAGCCGTCCGAGCAATGCACCAGCACATTGGAATGGTTGATGTGGATGAGCTTGGCTACGCGCACCGCGCCAGCCAGTATCAGCTTGAGGTGGTTGAACCAGCCGGACGACTCGAGCGTGGCGTACCATGTGTCCTCCTTGTTGACACTGGACTCGACACCCTCGCGCAGCTTAAGCAGTGAGTGGCGCATCGCATGGATGTTGGCAATGCCCATGAACTCAATCTCGCAGTTGGCATAGTTGGTCATGATCTCCCAGCCGGCGCCCTTGGCACGGTTGCCCACGGCGTTGGCGTAGGGTCGCGCATCGATAATGTACAGCGTCTTGTCGTTTGGCGTACCGCCGTACGTGGACGCCGTAAGACGGATGGCGTTCAGCAGCTGCTCGTCATCGCGGCTGCGGTTGCTACCGATGCCCACTAGGGGCTGGCTGCATCGCGTGATGGACGTCCTGTTGCTCCAGTGGCAGTATGAGAGCGCGGGTATCCTTCCCTTAGATCGGAACTGCGCGGCGGCCTTGAGCTGCTCGTCGGGGACGCTGGCGGGCACGACCAGTAGCGAGGGGTACGTGTCGCACAGGAAGTAGCCGTTGTTGAACTGGCTTATCTTCCAGTCGGGTGAGGGCACGCCCATGCGCGCGTACTCGGAGCGCACATCGTAGATATTCCAGCCGAGGTTGTGCTGGTCGGGTCGCAGCGTCGACTCGTTCTTGTGCGTGAAGCAGAACAATGGCTCGCTCAATATATTATTGACACAATGTCTAACGTTCTTCAAGTTATTGTTGTTCCTGTCAAAGGAGAATGAGAATGTGTGGCAGTCCTTGCACAAGAAGTTCAGTCTATAAGTGAACTCGCCAGCTGACTTCTTCTTTCCAGTCTTTACAATCTTGCCAACTGAGTGAATACTAAATGATTTCTGTTTGATTGATTGATCGGGTCAGTGAGTGGCCTGGAATCATTCCACACCCACCTCTGGGCCCAGGTGACTTACTCTAAAGTGTGCGCCTTGATGTAGTCCATTGAATATGAGTTGGAAGTTGGTGATGTAGCATGTGCCAGTGACGTACTCTTCCTCGTTGGTTGAGATTGATGATGTGGCTGATGATGACAGATCCTTCTCTTTGGATGGTGATGGCGGCAGTGTATGAGTCGTCTGATGATGATGATGTGACGACGACGAAGACGAAGACTGCTGTTGTTGTTGTTCCTTTTGTTGATCGTGAACATTGTCATAGAAGTGATAGCGTGCCTCCACCTTTAGCAACAGCTTCTCACCATCGATCAGTGAGACAGAGTCTGGCAACGTGATAGTTCTGATGGCATTCAATTGATTCCTGATGTTCCTTATGATCTCACCATTCTTGATGGCCGCCTGGATTGATGTCTCCAATGGTATATGAACCTTTAGCGACAGCATCTTGATCTTAATGTTATCCAAGCACAGCTGCAACACAGCATGCAAAGAGTCCACGCTACTAACTGATCTCTGCACTGTTGATTGATTGAGTGAGTGAGTGAATGTGAGACAATGGACGCCAGAGCAAGCGAGGTGATCGTGGATACTACATACTCTTTGATCCGCGCTTGGTTTGATTGGTCCTCGTGTGGATGATCTTGATGAGCTCGGTGGCAGAGTCGATTCGCTCGGGTGTGGCACCACCTTGAGCTGGAAGTGGAGGCGTGCTTGTGCCAGGACTGGATGAGGAGGAGGAAGAGGTGGATGAGCTGTCCAAGTCGACGCTATCCAACATCTTCTCAATCTCCACCAATGACTCTGATATCCTCATGACGTCCTGGAACGACTGCAGGAACTGCTTCTCGCGCTTCATCTCTGCGATCTTTAGAATGATGTTGTCGATGGTCTTGACGGTGATGTCCTTGAGCTTCTCCAGCTTCTCCTCGTGGCCTGTCGAGCCCGACGTCGTCGACGACAGTGAGCCAGTGGACATATTGAGTGGTGTTGACATTGATGAATCCTTTGAGCCATGCAGATGCAAATGATTAGCCGCCGATGTCGACATTGGCAACTTTGGTGGTGGTGACGTTGGTGGCAACAACGATGACAACGAACTAGTCGATATCAATGTTGGAGGTGGCAATCTTGATGAATTCATCCTCGATTATTATGTAGTATTATACTATTATTAATGTTTGATTGAATGATTGTTTGATTGATGTTGGAGTTGAATGAATGAATGAGTGAGTGCGTGAATGATTGAATGGAGTTGATTGAAAGACAGGCTGCTGAAGAGATAGATAGATAGATAGATAGAGATAGTGTGTCTTAAATGGCTGATGATGATTTACAAGAAGTACAGCTGTTCGATCGATAATCACCCGACAACTGTCAGCGGGGATAATATTGTTGCTGTTGTTAGTGAGTGTGGCTAAGAACTACTACTACTATTACTACTACTAATATGTTTGATGTATTGATTGTATCGATGATGATGAACTCTCACTCAATCAATCAAATGATCAAGAGAGTAGAGAATGTGTAATTATAGCGCTCGTGCGCTTTGCTTGGCTTGGTGTTGGCTTAGCTTGGTTTGTTGTTGGCGGGCAATTCTGTTCTGTCTATTGGTGGTTGAATGAAAGATTGGCAGTGTGTGGCGTGTTTCTTTATCCAATTGGAGGGGAGGGAGGATGAGTGATCGATGGATGTTGGTGTTGGTATTTGGTGGGTGGTAGTTCGGTTCACTGCACAACTGTCGATGTAGTAGTGTGTGTGTAAGTGTGTGGTACAGATAATAGATAGAGAGAGAGAATTGTGTGTGTGTATGTGTATAACAACTAAAAATATCTGTTGATGTCTAGTCTTAGTGGTGAGTGTGGGTCTGAATGAGTGATTGGGTGATTGGACGATTGAATGATTGAGTGAGAGTAATCAAGTGATAGCTAAAGTCGTCATTCATCGATGATATATTTGATTTTATTTGTTTTCCCTTTTTTTTGATGTCGACATCTACTTTTCTAAATCCTTTTATTAACCACAAATCACTCCATGGACCGCAATCCTTTGATTCGACAACCCAACAAAGAAATAATAATCATTACTCAACAATAATAATAATATGTTGGAGTTGTCAACACAAACACAAACAACCACTATCTAGGAAAGACGACAACACACTCTTTCTTCATTGTTCACGTTAAGATTATCTATCTCTATCTTTTCTCACACACACACAATCACGCTTTAATCCAATAATCAAACAAAACCCTTTGTTGTGTAACAGCAATTCAAATATTCAAATTCTTGAGTAACGGTCATTGGGAACCACCCATACAACACAAACAACAATAATCAAACAAAACCTTTTGTGATGTGTGTTTATGATTGCCCAAAGAGGGTTGCGTACGTGCCTTCACGTCAACACTCACAACACTTCTTGTTTGGGTTATTGGGGGGTAAAGGAAGGAACACGCATGCGGCGATCATTAGAATTTGTGGGGGTTATGTGATGTGGTAATGATTTTACCTTATTTAAATATATTTTTTAATTTAAAAAGCAAGAGACACTACTCCCCTCATGCACGCATCCATCAATGAGTATGAACAGTTAGGCCTGCTGTCCGCAGCTCAGCACCCCACCCTCCCTCAAGCATATCATTGGCTACCCAGCCGGACACGCGCACCTGCTGTTGTTAGTTTGTCTTTCTGCGCACGCACGCACTCATCATTAAACAAACAGACACTTCCACTCAACTCAATCTACCAACCAAACATCTCAGCTTGCCCTCTGTCTCCGTCCACTCTGTTCTATTCTGTTCTGTCTTGCTGTTCTTGCAATCTCTTTGACCTTTGACCATTGTTGTCCTTTGACCTGTCTGCTCTGCCCTGCCTTTGAACTTGAACCTTGACCTAGCCCTTGCCCTTGCCCTGCTCTGTCCTTGTCCTCAATACTCACAAGCCAAAGAGCCAACAATCATCAGTCTCACACAGTCCAGCCAACAAACTAAGCCAAGCAATCAGCAATCTATCTTCACTCACTCATTCATTCAATCAATCAATCAAGAAATCAACCAATCTCAACAATCAGTTAGACATGGCCAAAGACAAAAATGTAGGTTAGTCAAGCAGCATGCATTGACCTTTGATTGATCAATCGTCAACCAACAAATATTAACTATCTTGTTACCGTGCCATGCTACTACTTCGCGAATACTTAGAAGCCACGCAGGTACTTGTCACCATATATCATATTCTGCCAGGAGTTTAGACCTATTGTTAAGCAGGAGAATCCCGAAGCGTCATTCACAGAGATTGGCTCACTTCTTGGAAAGCGCTGGCACACAATCTCCCCGGAGCAGAAGGATGTCTACCAGAAGAGATCCGACGAGGAGAAAAAGATATACGAGCAAAAGATGAAGGACTACCGAGAGTCCACCTCGGCTGCCGCTGCCGCCGCCCAACAACTACAACAACAACAACAACAGCAACAACAGCAACAACAACAACAACAGCATCAACAACATCAACAACAACAAATACAACAACATCATCACCATCAACAACAACAAATACATCATTCACATCATCAACAACAATCGCCATTATCGCCACCACCCAAGCAAGTGCACTACGTGCCGCAGCCAATGCATCTCTCGCACGGCCTGCCACCACCCGCACGCCATGCAATTGCCACACGCCATGCATCATCTGCACAGCCACCATCAACAGCAGCCACAGCAGCCGCCCATGCTGCCCCAGATGCTCCCGCAGTCCATGCACCATCCACAGACCATGCACCATCCGCAGTCCATCCATCCGCAGTCCATTCAATCATGACTCACAATTGGCACATTGCCCTAGTCCTGCCTGCCTCTTTGCATGCGCGCACTACTCCATGGACTGCCTCTAGTCCAGTCCAAACATGTTTCCAAGAGTCCAGTACAACGCGTTAAACAACGACATTATCCAGAGATACCGACATTATCCCGCAATCAATCATTCATTCATCCAATCCATTACCAACCAACCGGCAACAACAACATTACCATCATCCACTCATCCATCACCATCATCCAAAGGCTACTCCTTGGAACAATTGCCAAGTGTCAACCTTTAGCCAGCCATATGTCACAAGTTATTCCCTCACATCTCCATCCATCCACACATATTCTTTATGTAAATTATGTAAATCCATCTATGTTCCTCTAGTACAACTGCGTGTTCATTCATTCAAATCAACCATCATCCAATCAATCAATCAAACCCCAATCACACTCACTCCCCGCCACACACATCAAACAAAACCAATCAAAGCCCAATCCAAATCAATCAATCATCCATCGCAAAGCATCACATTTACTCACTCACCCTTGCAGTCGCGACAAGGCCCATTCCCTCCTTCTTCTTATTCCTTCAACAATACCAATAAAGATACTTCTTTCTTAATTATCCCAAGAAAATCAATGTCCACATCCCAACAAGCAAGCCCAACAACATAACACTCGCTCGCTCCCTCCTTCTTCGATTGCTCGGTCCAAGCGCCATCATCGCCATCACCTCATTATTCACACACACAACCTGCTACAAATTAATCAATCAATCAATCAATCAATGAAGCGAATGGTTGATCCCTACCCTGGTGTTAGTGTCTAATTCATTGCAACTCCAGCATCTCGAGACCCGCGCAAGTGTCACTCACGTGGGCACCGTTTGTGTTGGTGTGGACCAAATGATTGGAACCAGGTAGGAAGGTACGAACGTCTTTGTTCATTCGCCTCCAACCAAATAGAGAGGTGCAACTTACAAGGCCTTCCCAAACTCAATCTCCTTATGGGCAATCAATCTACACACGTAGATTGAGACAATGAGGGCCAATAGATCGTCACTGGAACACTTGAGGAAGGGGCAAAACGGACTGGTCCTCTGGGACTGGGCGTCAGACAACTCACAAGACCAAGTGTGTCCTCTCAAGTATGGTCACAACAACACAATTCATACACATCAACCATCCCTCAACACTTGTCAATGGGCTACTGATCAGCTGACAGCTCCCCATGTCTATAATCTGATGAGCACATTTATCATTTCTCCAATTGACGTACGGGCACTGATTGCGAAGGATCTTGATCGTCATTGCACTTGGAGGAAGGAGGTGCTTCCATGATCATGTCCACAGCCTAAGTTTAGTAACTCTCCAGGCACATGAGGTTGAAGTGATCGCCCGCCCCCACTTCTGTGCACACGGTTCTGATCAAAAACGACGACGATTTTCAAGAGTGGGGGGTGGGCTACATGTGGGTGCCAGTCAGTTGTTGATATTTGTTGGGCGAGGAGAACTTTCATCACATTTATGTGCATGTACACTTCACAAATCATACATTCATTGTAGTTGTTGTTGACACAGCAGCTATGAATGACACGCCAAGCTGCCGGCAGTTATGGTAAATGAACAAGATCGGGCGCCCAATCACCTCTTTGGTCTTTGGCGATTTATGATGGAATGCTTGGTATAGTTTGTATGTGTGTGATTATCACTTTCGCACCTACCTCATCAATCAATCAACTTAAAAAGGGGATTTGTGCACTTTACAATCATTCAATCACATAACCAACAAATAATAATACACAATCTAGTAATACTACTGTTAACATTACACAACATATACATACATAATCAAAAATGACTATGACCAACGCAGTTTCTTCCATCTACCTCAACAACTGGCAAACGATCAGTTCGTCTGAGGAGGTCAACAACGGTCTCGCCAACGCAGACGTCAACCAAATCGTATGTCCCTCACCCATTCCCTTTCTCCCTGATCGATCAATCAATCAATCAACCAACCTAACACTTCTCCCTCAATCCTTTAGCTCGTTTTCTACTTCGGTTATGATGGATGTGCTGGTTGTGAGAACATCAAGGTCTGGTTGAATGGTCTGCCAAACAACTATCCAAATGGAGTGTTCTGCCAGGTGATCATCCCAAGTGAGCTGTACTCCAACCACCCATTCTTTGCCGGTGTCGGTGTGTTCCCATCCTTCATGGTCTTCAAGAACTTCCCAACCGTCAAGAAGCAGGTTGCTTTCATCACTGGCTCTGACACCAACAACATCGTCACCCAGATCAACAAGTGGTACCAATAAACCCTTTCACATTGTACTTTTCTTCTTACTTTACCTCATACCTACATCAGGTCAGGCTTCTTCACTTCCCCATACAAAAGGGTATATCACGTGACATTGGCTTGCTGTCAGCTGATCAGGGGTAAGGATGTCACGCGATCAGATCATGTGATCAGCACTTTGCAAACATGGTCTAAATAAGGATGCGAGTGAGATGTCAAGGGGATTCGATCGATCCCACCACATCATCCAAGGTCAACTCAAGGGTTACATCGAACCATCTTACCCGTCCGTTTACATATTCGTTGCCCATTATCAGGCAAGCCAAGTGATAAAATATCAACTTTATTATGAGGTCCACGAAGGAGTTGGATGATAATGATGTGGAGGTCTGTCCAGACCTCTTCATGATGTATCCATCAATATCCCAACACTAAATCATTTTCAAAATAGTGATAGTAATACACTTACATACTTATATACATTAATAATGGATAAATTAACTCAATCCTCTGTTATACTTATTGTCGACCATCTGTCGGATGCTATTGATGTGTTGTCATTCGCATTGACATGTAAGGAACATTATGGTCAGTTGTACAATTGGAGACGTTGGTTATCAATTGTTGAAAGACATGAGGATGCCAGCAAGGGCAAGACATCACCATCACCACTATCAACCTGGAAGCTTGATGATCAAACAATGTCCGTTGCACCAGTCGTCCTTCCAGCCACTCTCACCAGATTGGAGATGGGCAAAGCCATCAACGAGGCAGTCAAGGCAGACAGCTACCCTTCAACCTTGCAGGAGTTAAAGTATGGATTTATGTTCAACAGACCCTTGCAGCCAGGAATGCTTCCACAGTCCGTGACCGCTTTGGAGTTTGGCGCAGCCTTTAACCAACATTTGGCCGTCGGTTCGTTGCCTTCCAACTTGGTCAAGCTCACATTCGGTGAGAAGTTTGACAAGCCACTTTCATCCAAGGTCTTGCCAGAGACTCTCAAGGAGTTAACTCTTGGTTACAACTTTAACCAAGCATTTGAGGCTGGTAATCTGCCAGAGGGCCTCCAGCATATCACTTATGGACAGTTCTACATGCAGCCACCAACCAATCTTCCATCGAGCATCACATCACTCAAACTTGGCAACTACCAACCTTTGAGGAAGAAGGGAGATACTTCACCAGAGGGTGATTTGATCCTGTCCAAGTTGCCAGCTTTGACCACTCTTCGTATGGGTGATCAATTTAATCAATCAATCGTCCCAGGAATGTTGCCAACTTCACTCAAGTCACTCACCTTTGGACAGATGTTCAGCAAGCCATTGGATGTTGGTGTGCTCCCAACTTCGCTCACCCATTTAGACATGGGCATCAACTATAATCATCCAATCAAGAGTGGAACACTACCAGAGGGTCTCCAAAGATTGAGTCTGGCCTTGAGTTTCAATCAGTCCCTCGCTGAGGGTGGTGTCCTTCCATCGACTCTCAGATACCTTGAGTTTGGTGATGAGTTCAATCAGGATATTCCAGTGTTGCCATCGTCAATCACCTCTATCAAGTTTGGAATGGACTTCAATACTCTCATCAAACCTGGTGTGTTGCCATCGTCATTGGTCTCTCTCAAGTTGGGTGAGACTTACAATCAGCCACTTGAGGCTGGTGTCTTGCCAGAGTCACTTCGTATGATTAGTATTGGCCAAGGTTTCAAACAGCCTGTTGACCAGGTGGTCCTGCCCCAAGGTCTGACCAGACTTGTTATCGCAAGTCTCAGGTCACAACACCAGTACATTGCACTTGGTGCATCGATTAGGGCATTGAAGATCCGCGTTGATGTGTCTCCAAAGAATGAAGCTGCCAAGCATGGTGAGCGTGTCATCCCTCAGAGCATCCAAGATGTCAAGATCAGCTTCAGTGTGTCACCACAAGGTGCCAAGGCCTACCTCCAATCTTTGATCAACTCCAATGTCCACCTCACCAACTTCCGCATCAACATCCAAGGACATGCATTTGACTTCCGCTTCCTCGATGGTTCAACAAGACAATTGGCACTTTGTGTTGGACTTCTGGAGACATCCGCTGGTGCACCATCTTACATGTACTCTTATGTCAATGTCACCAAGTTTCTTCAAACTGATGATGAGATATCATTCAAGCAGCTCAACGAGTACTTCAAGGCTGAGTTTGATGAGGAGGATGAAGAGGAGGCTTTCGATGATGAGGTAGGCGTGTCACTGGCAGCAGTAGCAGTTACATCGGATAGTGATAAAGATGATGATGAGAGTGAGGAGAGTGAAGAGAGTGAGGAAAGCGAATCTGATTCAGAAGAGTCCGACTCTGACTAAATGGTATGGGACTCCACGCGCGTGACCAATAAAAGAATCCAGTCAATCAATTGATTGACAAAGTTATTCATTCATGCTTACGACATACATACTGTTTCCACATTTGGCACTGATAACGTGTTAGGCCAGAGGATGCACGCAAGTCCGATCTAAACTCTCTTTAGTCTTAGTGATGACACCCCCGCTAATTTTGATTTAACAACAAATAACAATCAACCAATAACAATCAACAATGAATACTCCATTACCTATACTGTTGTGCCAACATATCATCTCTTTTCTTACAGATGATCCACTAGATGTTATTTGCTTTGTGCTTTCGACAAAGAGTCTTTTCAGTCACCGCGATGCCCTCCTCTAATCCACCTTAGCGACACGTTTGACGATCAAAAAAGCACCGACCAACAATGGCCATAATGGCATAAGGCTGTCATGCGAAGACAGGCAGATACTGCCACTGTCTATATCAGACACCGTCACCTCAATTCTGCTCGAGGATTCAAACCAACCATTCCTCAAGGGATCTTTGCCACGATCTCTGACGCACTTGGAGATTGGTGCTCCCTTCGACCAACGCTTGGACGATGGCGATGGGGGATCTATCCTCCCCGCTGCTCTGAGGACCCTCCACATATGGGGGCCATTCAACCAACTGCTACCACCTGGTGCACTTCCATCATCGTTGACCTTGCTCAACCTGAGCGACACCTACATCCATGAAGACAACCTCGTTCCTGGGTCGCTCCCGCCGTCATTAATCACGCTCTCCATTGCGTCGCTCAAACTGCGACCGGGTCTTCTTCCGCCATCATTGACCGACCTCACGATTGTCAGCAGTCGTGATCGCGAAGATATCCCTCCTGGGACAATCACGCCCACTCTTAAGAAGTTGACTATTTACTTAATGAGCGAAGGGATGTACCCGGGCTCTATCCCTCCAACACTGACATCGTTGTCCATATGCTCGTTCAATATCTCAGTCATTGCCAACGCCTCCTCGTCTGAGATGGTCGAGCTCTACTCCCATGGGCAACTCGATTGCAGTCATCCAGGATGTCTTCCTCCGTTGCTCAAAACGCTGACCATCGGCTACCTCAGCGCTCCTCTCGCGGAAGCGATGATTCCACCAACGCTACAATCATTGAATATCATTGGACATATGGGCTACAAAATTCCAGACATATTACGCACATTGAGACGATCACGATTCCCTCCACATTTGGTCACGCAGCTCACCATCAGCGAGTCATTTAGAGGCAACCAACGCATGTCAGCACAGGATACTGCATTGACTTTTATTCGCATGGCTCGCCACCTTTCAAACGTGGCGATGTATGGCCTTGTTATCCGAGCGCTCTCCGAGTCTCTGTTCTGCTTCACTCTCCGTCCTCCTGGTGGTGGCTGCAGGACAATGCTGACCAAATGGACCAAGCACTTTGTTTTCCTCTCGCTTCAAGCAGGATCCGACAGCGCAGATAAAAGCTACAAATTCCTTCAATCCCTTGGCCACCTCAGTTCATCCAGGCTAATATAAGAAATAAACAGGCTGGCATTGTTAGTTGTTGTAAGTATTGTTGGTTGTTGGTTGTTGTGGAGGAATTGCTAGTCATTTATGTGTTTGTTGGGTTGGAATGTGATCAAATTGCAATTTTGGTGAAGTGCACTGACTGATCAACCCATCATTTACCACCTCATCATTCTCTTTCAGATATACATATAACATTAAATAACAACAATGTTATCAACATTATGGAATCGTAGTATTGTTAGATATGGTGACAAGCAGAGACAACTGTTGAAGTTGATGCCCAAGCATCGTCACTTGGTATCTCAATTCAATGTTGTTCCCCTGGCAAAGGGACTGAACATCAGTCCAACTTCAATGTTCACTGTAGCCAACAACAACAGTAACTTCCTACTAAGTTCTGACAATCGACATTTAGGTGTACTCAAGTACTCATCACAATCATCATCATCATCATCATCATCGTCAAAGGATCAACCAAAGACAGAAGAACAACATACTACATTCGTTATACAAGGTCCACCTCCACAACGACCACCTCCCCAGGACAAGATTGATTGGAGGCTGACTGGTGAGGGCAGGACATTCTCCAATGCCATCCTCTTCTCAATTGGTTTGGCTATATCATTGGCCGCACTTGGTTCATTGGTACTATCACAATCAGATGAAGACCGCAACAGGACTGACAAGCAGTCCAAATACAGATACTTTAGGAAGATGTTAAGCTACTGTAAGTGTATCATCAACAACAGCATCATGACTTAGTCTTGCTAACATACATCAATCAATCATCAATCAAGATTGGTGGGCGCCACCCATTGGACTATGGATAAACAACGGCGAGTTGGACGAGATCATCAATGACTTCAAGGCTGGCCAGTTGACTGATGAGGGTATACTGTTGTTGTATCAGATCTCTGGCTTCCGTGCAGGACGTCAGATACTGTCTCAAAGGGGCGTGGTCGAGACCATATGTGAGCGTGTCGATTCATACTTTGAGGCACCAGAGCCTGGTTCTGAAAGCGATCAGATGGTGCTGAGATACCAGCCCTCCACCACCTTGGCACTTGAGCTCAGTCTATTGGTCAACCTCACAGTGTTCAATGGCCAAAAGGTGTCAGAGGAGACCAAACAAAAGATACTCCAACTCAAGAAGATCCTCAATCCAGGACAACAAAGACCCTTTGGTATGAATGAAAGAATGATCCTTGGCTTGACCCTTGCCACCTACACAACTAACACCTTTCCACCGTCTATAGACAACGACTTTCTCGTTGAGAAGAGTCAACTACTTGGCCGTGTCCAAGAGGTGTATGAGAGCCCTGTTGGATTCGTTGGCTTGTTGGTATTCGCTGTTGGTGGCGCATTCACAGCGTTTGCACTGCTGCGAAAGCAGCCACAATGGGTCCGTCAGATAGGAATGCGCAACTCTGGAGTGGCCTGTGCAATGGTGGCCAGTCTGCACTACTATAGGAACATGTCCTACGACAAGTTCATCTCGACATCTCAATCATACAACAGTTATGTGGCCAAGGTTGAGCTGTCCTCGCTCATATTCAGCACTGGACTGATCATGGTGGCCGGACTACCCTATCTCTTCTGGATCGTGCCATGCACGGCCATGTACTTTGGACACATCCTCTACCAATCGGTCAAAGTGATAAACATGGTCAAGAAGGATGTGGAGCAGTCCAAGCTTATCAAGAAGAGCAACAGTCCATTCGACGACTAAACTCAATGTACACACCTATTATCCTCAACTCAACAAACTAAACTATATCAATGTAACAAAGTAGATGGACCCATTGTTCAATTTGATTGATCACATCCCATCCATCCATCCATGATGAGTGTGATCCAATTGTTATTATTACAACATGTTGGTTGGCTGGCTGTTGATAAGGTAAGGGGATATGGCGGGTGATAGGAATGGATGTTCACATGCTGGCTGACTGGCGAATGGCCGATGATGGTGACCCATCTTTAGCCAAAGTGTGCTTCCAGATACTTGAACAGGGGCATTTGGGACTTGGTCTCCTTGACCAACTTGTAAWTAGTGCCACAGGGACTTGTATATCTCTCCAACTGTTGCCTTGCTCTGTTGGAGGATGCCGACAATGTTGGTGAGTTCGTTGAAAAAGGTCTCATCGCCATATGAGAAGTAGGCCATGCTTCTTCCACATTGTGACGTAGACATCCATTGCACCAGACTCTTTAGATGCTTGTCGCCACCAAACACACCGCATCCCCAGTTACCTGTGCCCACTGGAGACGGGATCGTCTTTGAGTACCTGTCCAAGAATCCACAGTATGACTTCATCAACTCACTAAAGTAGTATGTTAGCGTCTGGCAATCAATCAAACGAGATTGGTAACATACCGATCGAAATAGTTTGGAGAGTACTGTTGGAATGGATCACCCATGAGCTTGATGGCGTCGATTGCCACTACTGACGTCATGATTCTGTTTTGGCTGTCCTTGGGAGTTGAGTCGATGTGATTGCCAGAGAAGGTGAATGTATCTCCATAGCCAGTGTAGTTGGAGAACCTCTCCGTACCTACAATGAGCACAGCCTCATTGTCTGTCATCTGTGCAGTGAACAATCTCGATACGATCAGTTCTGGATTGATCATAAATCTAATTTCCTCTTGTACACATCCCTATAGGTGGAGAGAGCGATAGACCAGTTAGTTAGTTGATCTGGATGAGGTGGCAATAGACAAGACGTGTGTGTACTTACATGACCCAAAGCACCACCTCCAATCATCTTGTTGGCAAAGTCCACCTGAAGGTAGTCGGCACCATTGTCCTCGATTGTTCCTTCCTTGAATATAACAAGTTCGTGAAGGAGACATTCACTCTTCTCCCAATCTGGTATCTCATTCTCTCCAATGACCTGTCTGTGAAAGGATACACAACCAGATAGCTCTGTTGTATGTGTGTCATTGTTAGCACGATGTTG
Organism: Acytostelium subglobosum LB1; assembly: GCF_000787575.1. Lineage (NCBI taxonomy): Eukaryota > Evosea > Eumycetozoa > Acytosteliales > Acytosteliaceae > Acytostelium > Acytostelium subglobosum. Next base: position 79,801 of record NW_012236503.1, on the reverse strand, counting down.
ATTGATTGCATGATTGATTGATTGAACATACTATCTGATGCAACTCGTTTGAAATAGTTTAGAATACATTTGAGCTTGGCGGCACGTGATGGAGTGCAGGGAGCAGAGTAGAGTGAGTGGAAGTTGGCAGAGGGGAAGCGGCTGTAACGTCCAGTTCCACTGCCTTGACGTGGGAATGTGCAGAGGAATGCGTTGGCCAGGAGCGATGAGATCTGGCGCTGGGACAGGATGATCTCCTTGTCCACTGATTGATCGAGCAGGGGGATGGGACGAGGACACAGCTCAGGCAGCTGAAGAGCGCGATGTACAATGAGGGGCAGGGTCTTTGTGAAGAACTCACTGACCTCTGTCTCGGTGAGCTCCGTCTCAAAGAAGTCCAACAGGCCTTGGAAGTCCCAGGCACAGCGTGGGTTGATGGCCTTGATAGCAGCCTCGAGCTCCTCGGGGTTCTTGATGGGCTCCATTAGAATCGTATTGATCAAATACCATTTGCTCAGATACCGACTGTCGTTGGAGTCAAGCGATCGGTAGACATTGTTCTTTGAGCATGGCAACTTAACGTACTCTGAGTTCCACACGTCCTTGTATTTCTCATCGTCTCTCTCTGGTATCAGTGATATCGATGACTTTTGTGTTGCCTTGATGTACTCTTCATCGTCCATCTCGTATATCTGTGTCTGAGAGTTGTTTGCCAATGTATCGAATATATCAACATCATCGAATAGACCACCTGAACCCTTCAATCCTGTAGTACTTGTTGTCGATGTACCATTCTTGTGACTACCGTTGTTTGTTGTTGAGTAATGATCACCTGAATCATTGTTGTTTGATTGTTTCATCTTCTTTTGTTTCTGTTTATCTTCATTATCTATATCATCATCAAATAACAATAGATCTGCTGATAGTGTTGTCCTCTTATTATTATTATCTTTATCTTTGTTTGTTGTTCAATGTTGATGTTGATGATGAACGTGCTGTTGATGATGATGATGAAGTTGGTGATGATTTATTGATTAAGAAGCTGTCCAATGTTGATTGTTGTTTCTTATTTTGTTCAGCCATCTGTATCTCTATCTTAAAGACCGTTAAAAGGATGATGATTAATCAATCAATCTCAAAACAAGCTTCATTTTGAGGCTTCTTCACTATCAATCTTTTCAAAATTGAGTCAAATATCTCAAAACTCAAATTCTTAGAACCATACCTCGCGACACAACACTGTAGTCTAGAGTCAAAGTAGGTAAGGAAGGTAAGGGTAAGATGGAAGGTCGCGACCTCTACCACAGAGCATGTTACTGGCACTGTGCAGAGGACAACAATCCAAAGGTGTTTATGACGAAACAACAAATATACAAATACTATTTAGGTGATCTCTGTCCACTGATCACATTGGAATGCTTTGGATGTTGAAGTTGAAGATGTAATACTTGATGATGTTGGTTCTTACTTGGAGTCTGTTGTTGATTGTTTGTGGTTGTTGATGATGATGAGGAGGAGGAGGAAGAGGAGGAAGAGGAGGAGGAAGAGGGTGGCGGTGTAGCAACTCTTAGTAGAAGGTGACTCCATTGTTCGACTACTGTTCTCATCTCATTCTCTAGACGGTGTAGTCGATTGATGGCCAATCCACGTATTGTTACAATGTCCGAGTTGACGGTCTTGACCGATGATTGAAGTGCCGTTGTATCCACTGGACACATCTTCTCCAACCTCTTCATCTCAATTAGATATTCAATATCCTTGACTATTCTATCCATCTCTTTACATCCATGTTGTTGTTGCTGTTGCTGTGATGGTTGCGAGGACTCGTCCAATCTTACTCCAAACACATCCAGGACCACTGACCTGCTGTCGTGAACAAACTTGTCCACGGCTGGATAGACGATGTCCACTAGATGGTCCACGACCTTGAGGAACTCGCGGGTCAGGTGGGACACGCTTGGATCTTGTTGTTGTTGTTGTTGCGGTGTGGCCAGAAGAACGTGCAAGAGGTCAAGGTTGGCCTTTACGGCTTGCATGTTCTGGGGAGGCTTGATCAAGTAGTCCTGTGGCACGGCATGTAGGTCAAAGCCATAAAGCGTGAGGAAGGTCTCAACTGCATCGCGAATCAGCTTGAGCCACCATTGAGTGATCCTGTCCTTGGCCGTGCCATCCAGCACGTCGGCCTCCTCCTGTTGCATCCTCTTTAGATTGCGCTCGACCAACTCCAACATCTCCTTGATCTTGGAGCGCAGTTTGATGGCCTGGTCCACATTGACGTCCTTGATGGATGCCTCCATCGAGTTGGCCAAAGGAAGATAACAGAATGTGCGACGGGCAGTGTCCAGCAAGGTAGATGCCTCCTCCCTCACATATCTAACAATCTCTGCGAGCATTGGAGTCACTGGTGACTGTGTGTCCAGACCCTTCAGCAATGCCACCAGCTCGTCCCTGCACTGCCGCAGGCCACTCTTGTCCATCAAAGTATTCTCATTCGAGTGGCAACGTTTGATCACAAGTGCATCGATACCCTAGTTGATTGGATGATGGTGAGTGATTGATTGATTGGGCAATGGAGTGTAGTATGATGACTTACCCGCGCCACGAGATGGTTGTCGATTATCTCATTCTGTCTGGTGTTGAGCGCCAGGTGGAAGGGATGCCAGGGGTCGTGTACCAGGTCGATCCAGTTGTCAAGACGAATCTGGTCCATGATATCAGGTGTCACCTTGTACACCTGGTCCATACTGGCTGTGGCCAGCATCGATGAGCTCTCAGTCGGCGAGAGATGTATCCTACACATGCGGCCAGGTCCTTCCTCCTCGAACCTTGCGAATCTATAAGTGTCACCATTGGACATAGTACTTCCATCATAGTTATTGTTGTTGGCATTGTTGTTACTGATGTTACGGTGTTGTTGAAGCTTCAACATGTCAATACCACCACCTCCAAGCGGTGATGATACATCGACTAGTACGAGCTCGGATCGTTTGAACTCGGTGTTGGCGATGGTGGTGGCCATTGAGCGTACTTGGCGCGCCATGGCATCGTCCTTGAGCCCGGCCCACGACTTGATCAAGCCCAGCAAGTAGTGATTGCTATATGTGTTTTGCAGTTGGAAGTTGATCAACGATTCGTTGTAGGCTTGATTTAGCTGGCATCCAACCAGCGAGTTGTCCGGATCAGTGTAGCGTGTGATCAAGTAGTCATGGAGTTGTCGCGCCATTAAAATATCCGCGCCGCCACCATGGTCACGAGGTGAATGTGGTTGGCCATTAGAGTGTGACGATTGATGGGAGTTGTTGGCGCTGGTCGAGAGGTGCAGGGGAGATGGAGAGCGCGGGGATGGAGTCGATGTGCTACTGCTACTGGTACTACTACTGCTGCCACTTGATCGGCCACCAGGTCCACCAGTGGCCACCACCTGGATCTCTGGCACTGTTAGCTGGGAGTCGTATACAGCAGCTGTCTGTGGGTCTGCAATCGAGAGAAAGAAGTCTGCACCATGCTCGGTGGAGCTGCTACCATTTCCATTGCCATTCACAGCTTTCAAAAACTCGCTGATGACCGAGATCAAGAGAGCCATGCGTCTACAACTGATTTGATGTCCAGTGTGTATGAATCGAAGATGGAATATCTGAACCATTGATCTATGTGCCTTGTATTCAATCAACTGTTGCATCAGATGACTAAAGTTGGCAATGAATCTCTTCTCATTACGCCGTTTACGTTGAGCTTTACTATTGCTTGAACTTGATACTAATGAAGATGCACCATCAACATCATCATCCAATTCATTATTATTTAATAACAACTCCTCCAATGCCAACAAGATAGATTCAAGACTTGAGCATTCTCCAATCATAACAGCAGGTGATTGTTGTTGTTGTCTTTGTTTGTTACTACTGAACATCATAATAATAATATTATTAATAATAAGAGTAGTATTATCTCTATGTATAATGAATGAATCAATGATTGATTGAATGAATACACATTCACTGTAATGTTGTTGTTGGCACCCATCCCTTCAGTTCCCTGACTACCACCAACCCCAACCTTGGCCCACAAGTCGATCCTTCAAACCCTTCCACGCCACACATCTCGATCAGTTCTTTGCAACTTTTGGTGTCTTTTGCTTGTCGTTTCGTACTTTTGAGTTCCCTCACACATTGTGTTTCCTAATTAGGATTCATTGTTATAACAAATACAAGCTACATCTTTGAATGAATGATTGAATGGTTCGCGATTCCTTCATATTTAATCACATGACTAGAATGGCTGCGTGATTGAGTGCCCTGAGATAACTCTGGACAAGTTAACATTGTTTTTGGAGCAGCATGATAGTGCCCAAGCTGAGAAGGTCAATCCTTCAAAAATGTTCAGACCTAGGTCATGACCAGGATTGCTGTCAACATACAGAGACTGACCAGCCAAGCTTACTAAAGTAAAGAAGAGGACTAGCCATGGCTAGTCTACACGCTATGAGGATGATGTTGAGCCTGTGGCTGCCACGGAGCGAAGATCTTGGAGTCCACTTAGGTCTCCACATGCAACAAATCTGATGTAACAATCGTTTAGCTTGACTTGCTCTTGCTCATCGGCGCTGCGATGCTCTTGTTGTTGCTGTGTGGTTCGATGATTGTCTTGCATTGGATCGATCATTGTCGGTACGTAGTGCTGTGGTGGCTGATAGTCTTGACAAAGAATGAACGACTCGAGTGATGAGTCTCTGCTGCTCGTTGGTTTGACAAAGCTGACTCGACCAAAGAATATCTTCATCTGATTGTACATCAATGTCATATCATTGCCCTTGAACATCTTTGCGACAAACGTGCCACCTGGTCGCAGTACATGTGTCGTTATATTGAATGCCGACACAATCAATTGAGCTTGTCCATAAAAGTCAATGTCATGTAGTCCAGTAACTATGTTGTTGTTGTTGTCAGTGTCAGTGTGATTGAGATTGAATGTCAGATCATGATCATGTTGTACATACCATCAGGGGCACCATCAGACACCACGAGGTCAGCAAGGTGTCCATCAAAGTGAGAGATGATCTGGTGGACCGTCGTGAGCTTGGTGATATCACCTTTGATTTGAAGTACACCTCGTAGAGGTGCCATCTCTTGGATGTCGACGGCAACTATCTTGACATCGGGGTCGTTGCCCTCTTTGTATATGCGACGACTGAGTACCTGGCTCCAACTGCCTGGTGCAGCACAGAGATCCACGACCTTCTTCACGCCTTCGAATATCGAGTAATCATCGTCTATCTGTAAAAGTTTGAATGCAGACCTTGCTCTCCATCCCTCTTCCTTTGCCTTTCTATAATATATATCTCTCTTATCCTTTGATGATTTACCCATTTCTATTTCTTTGTCTTTGTCTTGAAGTAGAATGAGAAGAATTCGAGTCTTGGACCATGTTTTGAAAAAGAGTCTCTTGACATTGCATTTGTCAATATTACTTCAAATTCTGTACAAAGATGAAGAGATAGAGATAAAGATTGAATGAATGAATGAATGATGTCATTAGAAACATTACCAATAATATTGATTAGGAAGATTATACAAGAGTTATTATGTGATGATGTTGATAGGTTATGTCTATCACTAACATCAAAGTCATTGTTCAATAGTGTGAACAATGTAGTTGATTCAATCAATCGATCAATTGGAATGATCAACATTTACAACAACTATCCATATGTTATTGATGGCTATGATGGTTCAACACCTGGTATCCTTTCATCACAATTGCGATCACTTAAATATGATATGTTGTACAATCAACCGATACCAATTGGTTGCCTGCCTGCATCGTTGACTACTCTCACATTTGGAAGAGTGTTCAATCAACCTATCGAACCTGGTGTCCTCCCTCCTGGACTTACCTCTCTAATATTTGGCATGGAGTTCAATCAGCCCATCATACCGGGTATGCTGTCCCTGGGCATCACAACTCTCAAGTTTGTACCGCTCTCAAAGTTCGACAAACCATTGCAGCCACATTGTTTGCCAGCATCAATCACCTATCTGGCATTCGGCGCGTCATTCAAACAGCCGTTACAATCAGATGACCTGCCCTCGAGCCTCACAACACTTGAGTTTGCAGGCAATCGACCAGTCAAGCCTAACACAATCTATGCAGTTATGCCCACGTGCTATCCTGATGGCTTGAGAACGATGATCTTTGGTGAATACTTCACTCTGATAATTAATCCTGGTGATCTGCCCAGTAGCCTCACGACCCTGTCGTTTGAAACATATATATGGCAATATGATGGATTCATTCCCTCTGGTGTCACCTCACTCAAGATTGGTTCTCCGTTCTCGGGTAGCCTGAATACTCTACCCTCAGGTCTCACATCACTCACACTTGGTGGTATGAGTGATCATCAGCTTGAACACTTGCCTGCCGGGATAAAGTATCTAGATCTTGGTGGTAGCTTTCATGGTCCAATATCGCCTGGCACACTTCCCACTGGTCTAACAACACTCATCCTAGGCGATCGATTCAGTGATCCACTTGTTATTGGAACAATCCCATCATCAGTGACCTCGTTAGAGTTTGGTTTGCCATTCAGATCACCAATACCACATGGCGCCCTGCCATCTGGTCTACTCCATTTGACCCTACCCCTTGACGAAGTACCGCTGAAGCAGTTCAAATCAATCTTTCCAACCTCACTACTTCCACTCCATGATACTTTGCTCAACTCATTGACATTCAAGATGATGTCATTCACTTTCTCAATCCTCTTTGATGGTTATGGTGATGGTGATCATGGTACATGTATTAGATTGGAACAAGTTTATCAAGTAATCAATGTGATTCAACATTGGGAGAACATGGTACACTTGTCAGAGATTGCAACATATCCTGTGAACAAAAACACAAGCATCAAGCTCAATTGTAGACAATTGGACGACGATCACATCCTAGCTCTCAATAGTTTCAATCGCTTCATCATCATTCCAATCAACTGTCGTCATCATAAAACCAGACATGTTTAACAATGAACCTGACCTTGCCCTACCCCACTCATTCCATCAATCAATCAGTTGATGTACTCATTGGATGAATGAATATGCACGTTTCATTGCTGTTGTGATACATTGAATGAATCTTGTGAATAGTCTAGAAGGTTGCGTCTTGGACTCTTGGCTGGGGACACTACTCCTAGACCTTGGATGTTGGTAGTTGTTGATCCTTCATCATTTGCTGTCGACTGGTCATTGTTGTTGGATACAATATGATCAATGGCAATTGAGTGCAAGTGATGATGATGAGACCTGGGTCTGTCACGTTCCATGTTTGATAATTCGATGCCCACTGCATCACCATCACCATTGTCATTTGAGTTGCTGACAACAAGTTGTATGTCTGCACCATCCATTTCCATTTGAACATGGATGCTGGTCTTGTTCGCCATGGCCACCTTGTCGACCAGTGCCTCGGCACCATATTGTTGGACAAGGAAGCGTAGTCTTTGGTTCTTCTCTCGTATCAGCGTGAAGACGATCACGACCACAGTGAGTACGACAAAGAAGAAGATGTAGTTGTTGTTCTGCGAGCCGTAGAGCACGACGGACAGCGGGATGATGGCATAGCTGATTGGTATGATGTAAAGTGTGTGCACGAGGAACAGTTGATTGGAGGCCAGTGTGAGGACACGCATCATTGCGCCAAAGTAGAAGAGACTGCCCTCCCACGACACTACTTGATCAAACATTGCATACTGCGCCAGAATGATCAGTGTGAAGATAATGAGCGACAGCAGGTCAGCTTTGATCGGGTTGGTCTTGCGCATAATCGATAGGTAGAACAGCATCACAAAGCCGGGGATGACAAGGACGAATCGCAGTACCAGGAACATTACCAGCATACCAGACTTGCTGTAATACATGTCTTGGAAGATGTAGTAGGCTGAGGAGATGACTGTGGACAGCAATAGACCCACCTCAACAAACGACTCCTGTCCGTAGAATGCGAGGAAACGTTTCTCAATCTCTGCATCCTTGAATCGTTGTGTGAGCCAATGACTGCGCGCCCGACAATATCTCTCGACACAGGCGTAGGTCTTGTGTGCTGGCTGGAGTGGCGAGAGGTAGAGCAACTCGACATAAAGTGCCCGATTTACCACCTCAGAGAGACGTGAGCCAAATCCAACGACGATGTGATACAGCAAGTATGTTCCCAATTGTAGCCAGAGTATCCTAAACACTGTGTCATATTGTTGAAGTATACGTATGATGATCACAGACATGATGCCAACCAATCCAGTCACACTTGCCCTCCAAAACTTGGCCGTGGGCACCGAGAAGTTGATCCAAAGCATGATTTGATATGATGGTTCATATGGAGGGAACTAATTATTGATTGATCGAGTGGATATCATGTTAGTTTGAGTTTGAATATGATTGAAAAGGGGTTGGGGTGAAGGCTGGAATCATTCCAGCCTAAGCCCAGACCCCCACCACTTTATCAAAAAAGGTTGGTTGAACTTACAGTATCCGCCCATACTAGACGTTGAAGTGGATTACAAAGTAGAATGAATTGGAGGTATAGTACTGTCACACGTGATGATGTGAGTGGGAAGCGGAATAGGATGGCGGCACTGATCACAGTGACGACCAATTGTGAAGTCATTATAACATCTCTTCGGAACATATAGTTGCCATACTTGATATAATTCAATGCAGACATGCATGCCTGCATCAGTATAGCCACCAATATAATAATCCTTATTCTTCTTTGTGATATCAGGTTGTTATATCTTTCATAATCGCCCTCTGGAAATAACGGTAATAAATTTGTATGAGAATCAGATATGTCACGTGATCAATCACGTGATCACTATACCAATCACGTGATTTCAGATAATATAATAATTATAACTTACCTGATATCACTTGGACGTTATTGTTTGTGTTATTATGTACAGATGATGCCATCTTGATTGACTCCATTGAGGCGTCTATGAATGGCGAGTGGATGGGCTCTTGCTTGGCCCTGAATACCAGTGTTGATATATGTATTCGATCTTTGATAGAGTCTGGAAATTTGGGAATCATTGCGCTCCACACTTTGGACACCATTGGGTATTGTAGCAGTGCATTTGGAAGTGGTACTGTGAACTTGACCTCATCGCTACTTCCATAGAACCTCTCGCTTCTCGTTGTCTCTGATGATGAAGATGAAGAATCCAAGTCTGCTCTCCCGCTCTGCTGCTGTTGTTGAGAGTTTATACTATTTCCTGATGTAGATAACATTGTATCTGTATATATGTGTCTAAGTATGTATATCTAACTATGATGGGTAGTTGGATTGGTTTGAAGATTAAGTGGTGTCATGTGACAATCCGATCAAGACATCATTGATGTTACAGACTTGGGGACTGACAGACAGACTGTTAATTAGATATTGTCCATCGATGATGGCCTTCCCCCATTCATAGACCATATTCAAGTAGTTGTTGGACCAACTATGGCTATGATCACCCTATGCAACCCCCCACCAACAGCGCGAGGATACTTAAATTCAAAGTGGATGTTTGAGTTAAAGGACGTTCCCTGATCATCGGCCTTTGCTCTGATGATTATCATCGATGGGCCACCATAGTCGTTTGATGGGCGGACAATGATTAAGGCTTGTGCAACGGTTTGGATTTGACATTGGCGGTCCGCGCAAACAGGTTCATGAGTGTTGAAGCTGCAATTTGATTGGATATTGATGGATTGCTGCGTGTGTTGATGATTTTGATTCGATCAACTGTGAGTGAGAGATGGGGCATTGCAGTGTTTGTTTCGAATTCCGATCTAGATATCTGTCAGTATAAAGTAGTCTTCTTTCATAGTGCTTTTTAATAATTAATTTGAATTTGTATATTATTATTTCTAGATTCTTTCTATCACCCATCGCTCTTCAATGTCCATTCTTTATCTTAGGTCATTCATTCAACCAAAGACATTGAAGAGAGTATGAGCGATAACTCGTTGGAAGTATTATTATTTGTTTGTGTTTGAGCAAAGTGAACAACAAATGAGTGAGCACTCAACACAACAGAACTCGACCCCTGGGACGAGAACACTTCTCTTGAACTTCTTTATTTGATTGTTGTTGAAATACACATACACATAATAACTTTTTAAAGATAAGATAAAGATAAAGACATGTGTTTAAGCAATCAGATAAACTATAAGTCATTGTCATTGTACAGGACTATTGTAAGATCAATCAATACAAGATTACCAAAACAGTCTCAAAACTATTACTGGACATTCACTAGAGAGGTATGATAATGGATGATGTTGGTGATGGATGGTTCCCTATTTCTTACCATATACACCTGAACACACACATTACATGAAGCACTTTGAAGGACACAAGTATGAGACTGATCCAAGAGACATTGATTATCTAATCAACAAGGGATATAACAACTTGGAATGGGTCATAAAGAAGGTATGTCAAGATGTTCGCGAACATTGACATGTGTATGAGCTTGCTAATCAACTCAATCAATGAATGAATGAATGACATCTACACACACTCAACAACAAAAGTACAATGCAACTGAGGACACAGAGGACAACAACAACACTGCATCCACATCAAGGACGAAGTGACGACTCATTCACTTCAAGGGCAGAGAGCAAGGACTCGCTCGCAAATCACATTCACCTCCTTTGCTTTCCTTTAAAATGATGACTACGAGGCTAGACTAGGTTGTGTGTTGATGACCTTCATCAACAATTACACAACAACAACATCGTTGGGTTCGATCGATATCGCCCAACATGCCAAGGTGATAGAGTAAGATCTAAATTAATTAAGTAATCCCCAATCAAAGAGTTACATTATCCCATCCATCTCCAAGATAGATAGATTGCCAAAGATATCTACTACTCAGTGCGCACTGTGGTTGGTTGAGTGTCCTCCAGTCAGTCCCCCATTAAGACCAAAGAGGGGTCTAATCATCAACGGCAATATACACAAACTTTATTATCCATCATCAATAATAATAATATTATTATTATTATCTGTCTGGTACCCCAAACGACAGACAACAAACAACCAGTTCAGTTCGTTGAATGGGATTGGATGTCCACAAGCCGCATCAAGTCACTACATGGCACCATCAAACAACTTTTGAATGTTTTGGCGATTTGTTTGATGGGCCTATCCGAGGCGATCACCGTAGTGTGGGAAAGCCCAACACGTGATGACGAACTTTCGCTAGATGGATGGAGCAAAGGCACTCAGTGTGTGGTCTTTGTAACCCGGATGGGTGATGCATGTGTTTCACCCACATAGTGCCCTCCTGAAAGTCATCATTCTTTCATCCGCGAACAATCCAATCCATCAGCAAGTCATATTCTCTCACTTTGGTGTGTTTAATACCGGACGCGATAGCTCTCGGATATTTTGTGATTTGTTTACTTTTAGGGTCCTGCACCATGTTTGTTTGTTCTATGATTGAGTGATTTACTTCCACACTTCGACATCATCAACATCCTATTCATTTAATACTGCATTGACTATTGTGTGTGTACATGTGCGTGGGTTATCTTAATACTATTACTACTACCATACATCATCATCATCAACATAGGAGGTGATCAGAAAACTCGAGGTTGGTCCTTTTCAAACAGGTCCATCCATCCACTCATCAAACACACACTCACGACACAAAACAGAACAACCTTCCAACAACAACAACCAATACCAAGACCACTAAGACACCAAACTATCACAATCAATCACAATCAAAGACAAGTCAGACCTCTGACAAACACAGCCCAGTTCACCAGTTACATGTAATATCATATCAAAGTAATAATAATAATAATAACAATAATAGTAATTTACCCAGTCTACATTAGAGATATATATATTCAGACAGAACAATACTTGTCATTCATTCATTGTGTCTTGTTGCTTTGTAACATTACCAACAGATAAATAACACCCCCACACCACATACCACACCATCAACACACAAGACGAAAGACGAACGACTTATTCTCACACACTCAACACAACACACACACTCACCCATAAAAGGATACCGTTGTAAGGTTTGGCGTGAGGAGGACTAATCAACCAATCGATCGATCGACACATATCCAGCCAACATCCAACATCAATCAGCCATCCAACATCATTCATTCAATCAATCAATCAATAATCATTTACATTTACATTTACATTTAATCATCAATGATGGACAAGAAGGACAAGATAAAGGATAAGGACAAGTTCAAGGATGGCAAGAGCAAGAAGGAGAGAGATAAGAAGGCAAAGGAGATAAGAAAAGAGATTGACAAGGAGCGTGATAAGGAGCGTGATAGAGAGAAGGAACGTGAAAAGTTGGAGAGGAAGGAGGAGAAGTTACAAGAGAAGCATGATAAGAGTGACAAGCATGATAAGGGTGATAAGGATAGTGGCTCAAGTATATTCTCAAAGATGGGCAGTAAGATGGTCCAAACAATATCGAGTATCTCAACTCCTTTGACATCTTCTTCGACGACCACGACCGCATCCGACAAGCCACCTGGCAATAATGTTGAGAATCATAAGAAGGTGTTGGACTTTTGGCAACAGAATGTTGCCACGCCTGCCCCCACATCGGCCACCCCAACAACAGTATCATCATCGACAATATCAGTGTCACAGGGCGTTGTTGGAAACAACTCGTCAACATCATCAGTTGGCCACTCATCATCGCCAAGTGGCCATGCTGGTGCATCATTTGCCACGAATGGCCATTCGGCCACGACTTCAGTGTCGCCGGTCAAGCATGCCACGCCCAGTCCATCCAACTCCTCGCCTCCATCCCATTCAAACAACAACAGCAAACAGCATGCCAAGGACGACAACAACACATCAACAACATCATCCAATATCTCATCTACTCCATCCTCAACTTCATCTTCCACCTCTGCTTCAGCCCAAGCCACATCAGCCGCGGCGGCATCAATCCCAACATCTGATGACTCTAAGAAGGTCGTCCAGCAACTGGTACAATATACTACAGCCTATGCCGACAGCATCAAGGCGATGCTTGATATCTTTTACCAGCCTCTCAAGAAGAATGAGCAGGTGATTACACATGACGAGTTGCGCAGAGTCTTCCTCGAGGTGGACTCCATCCACAGCATCGCCAGCTCACTCGTGGACGACCTCCAAAAGTGTCTCCACTCATCATCATCCCTTCATTCCAATCTACTATCTATCCTAACTCAATATGTAAGTAATCGAAATCATTGATTGATCGAGTGGGGTGTGGGGGAGGAATCATTCCAGCCTCGGCCTCGCCCCAACCCTCACCCCCAACACACAAACACTAACAATCAGTCAAACAATGTTTAGATGGTACACATGAAGAAATACAAACAATATGCATTGTTGTACAATTATAGTATCGCTGCACTTTGTTCATTGTCGTTCAATAACACTCGCTTCGATCATTTTGTAAAGAATGCTGAGCAGAAGATGCAGTCGGAGCATGGATTCAAACTGGCTCCAATAGTGGACTTGCCAAACTCTGGTGTGATGAAGCCTGTATTGTTGTCCGAGATATTTGGTGTCAACTACGAAGTTGCTACGACGCTCAAGGCCGGCCTGTCCAACCTGCGCCGCACCGGACTCAATGCGTCCAACCCCTCGCGCCACACCACCGACTATGCCTACTACAGCCTGCCATCACTGTTGGTGTTACCAGTGCACTGGATGGCACGATTCAATGGCAGTATCAAACAATTGGCTGATACATTGTCATCATCATCCCAGCAGGGCAAGGCATCGACAACATCACCAGAACTCGCACGATCATACATGAAGCTCTACGATCAGTTTGGCACCATCATCAAAGAGGTAGTACTAGACTCGAACAACATCAACAAGGTCATATCGATATCCAACTCTATTAAGTCAACTACAATAGGTTTGTTTAATGTATGTTAATCAATCAAACTCAATCTCAAACTCAAAGAGCAAACTCAAACTCACACAACACACTCAACATCATAGAGCGCGGACTTTGTAAAGGGTCGTAGGTTCTTGAAGGAGGGTAGCCTCACTGAACAGTACAATAATCAACGAACTACCTATCATACATTCTTATTCTCCGACATTATACTATTCACTGAGAAGGTGGATGACGTCCCACCTCATTCCAATATAAATCTAATAGCCTACGAAGGCTGTCTACACCTCCTCAAAAAGATGGAGAAGGTGTCCAACATCCAGGTCGATGATTCCGAGCTTGGCTTTGGTATGTATCATTCATTGATGGACGATCATCTGGAATAATTCCACTCACTCACTGACCCTTCCTCCCCCCCAACAACAAAGAGTATCGCAAGGGATTCCAAATCAAGAATAGGGAGGTCTCCATGCTATATATGGCAGCGTCAGAGAAGGACAAGGGAGAGTGGATGCAAAAGTTCACACAGGCTACAAAGAAGGAGGCTACTTCGGCTTTGACTCAGGGCCAGCAACAACAGCAGCAGGAGGACAGCGATGAGGATGATGGCGCAAAGGACATTCAAACGATAATGAGGTCCATCTTGAGTGGGCAGCGATCAAAGTTCGAACTTAGCAAGTCATTGCTAAAGACCGGCGACAAAGCACAAGTGTTTGCTCAGTTGTCCTCGACAAGCTTCATCACACATCTCAGTTTCGCGCCCAACACCATGAGCGAGAAGTTGATCAATCTGTTGGTGGGCTTCCTCGTGGCCAGTCGATCGATCACCAATCTGGACCTGTCTCAAAACTCGCTCACCCCGTCAATGACCGTGGCCATTGGTGATGCGTTGCGCTTCAATCAATCATTGTCGCAACTCGATCTCAATGAGTGCCAGATCAACAACGCCGGCGTGGCCAGCCTCGTGGACGGCATCATCTCACATCCATCACTGTCCATCGTCAGTTTGAATGGCAATGCGATCACATCGGTCACACATTTGGCACGTCTGGTGCGCCACTCACACACACTGCAGACTCTCAGTCTCGAGGACAAGGCCTTGTCCATGGCCGCAGTGACCGAGTTGCTGGACGTCTGGCTGGCCAGCCACACGACCCAGCTCTCATGTCTGATCTTTGCCGCGATGCCAGGCGACTATGAAGAGCGCGCCAAGGTCAAGGCTGCACAGATCACCGCCCGACAGGACTCAAGAAAACGTCGCGAGTTGATACAAAAGGCCGCTCCGGCAGCCCACCCCAAGACACTGCTGGACCTCGGACATTTGAACGTGCCCGAGATCACACTGTCCTACATCAACAAGGTGTTGAACGCGCACCTTGACAACAAGAGATTGAGTGACATCACCGAGTTGTACCTGGACTCCAACTGCATCACGACCGTGCCCACCACGTTGTTCAAGGAGCTGGGGCGCCTCCATGTGCTGGATCTGTCGTCCAACCAGCTGACTGCGCTACCCAATGAGATTGGCGAACTGCGCGAGCTTCGTCGTCTGAACGTTGCGCACAATGACCTATCAGTGCTGCCCACGGGCATCCAGCAGTTGGCCAAACTCGAGCATCTGGACATCAGTTTCAATGTGATCGAGTCCATCCCCGACGACACATTCACGCTTCTCACAGGTCTGCGAACATTGATGATGCAACGAAACTTCTTTAGTCGCCTGCCCTCAGCCATGTTTGCCAGCCTCAAGTCGCTCCAGGCAGGCTCATTCTCGATCAATGGCGCGCCATGCTTCCACCCGGTAAAGCAAAAGATCATCGAAGCGTGGGCCACGCGTGTCGTGCGTCTCGACCTGTCCGACTCCAACATCTCATGTCTTCCACTCGAGATTGGCAACATCGCGTCGCTGACTGATCTCAACATCAGCCAGAACAGGATCAAGAGCCTCCCGCCCCAGATCAGTCGTCTGGCTAGCCTGTCCGTGCTGGACATCTCGTACAACCAGCTCACAGAGCTCCCGTGGCAGATGTCGCGTCTGCGTCTCAAGTCGATGTGTGTGGCGGGCAACCCCTTTGCCACCGAGGCCAAGTACGACGATGTTCTCGTGGAGGACCAGTTGATCGCGCTGTTCAGTCGTCTGCGCGGTCAGATCATTCGCGACACACCCTGCATGCGCATGAAGCTTATGCTCGTGGGCCAGGAGAATGTGGGCAAGACATCGATCGCCAAGTGTCTCAAGAAGGATGTGGCGCCCGTGGCCGTCACCCAGATCCTTCGCAAGGGTCTGGGCCTGGGCCTCAGCTCCAAGAAGAAGCAAGCATCATCAGATGCCGACTCACAGTTTGGAATCAATCCACTCAACACGACGATGAACTTGTCCACTGATGGCATTGACATGGAGGTATGGCGTCCCAGCGCCTCGTCCCAGGACGACGCCTCATCGCCACCCGTTACATTCAACTTGTGGGACTTTGCCGGCCAGGAGGTTTATTACTCCACGCATCAATTCTTCATCTCGTCGCGCTCCCTCTTTGTTGTCGTTTTCAACATGGTTACCTTCCTCCAACAGCAGGACGACGCACGTGTATCATACTGGCTGCAATGTATCGAGGCCTGGGGCGGCGACGCGCAGGTTGTCCTCGTGGGCACGCATCTCGACGAGTTGACCTCGGGCCAGGAGGAGCGCATCCAGGCTGAGATCGACTCAAAGTTCTGTGCGGCCTTCCCCTCGATCAAGGGCTTCCTGGCCGTCAGCTGCAAGACGTCCAAGAACATCAACAAGCTCCAGGCGCTGCTGGTCAAGGTCGGACGCGCAGAGAAGAAGCTCGGACAGAGTCATCCACAGTCATTCACACAGCTCGAGTCACTCATTGTCAATGAACGCGAGATGAACAACCCTCCCATCATCACCAAGCACGAGTTCCTGGCGATGGCCGAGCAATGTGGTATCACGGCCGACCAGGTACCCAAAGCCTCGCACTTCCTCAAGGAGCTGGGCATCATCGTGTACTTTGATGACGACAAGTCGGGCCTGGACGCGTTCGTTTTTATCGACCCGCCCTGGCTCACGCGTCTCCTGGCCACGCTGATCACAAGCAAGCCAAACTTTGTCCAGGCCGGTGTGCTGGAGCAATCCAACTTGCATCAGATCTGGAAGGCACCAGACTTCCCACACCATCTCCATCATGTGCTCTTGGCCATACTCCAGCGCTTTGAGATCGTGCATCCGCTGCCCGATCCCAAGTTCATCAACACCACGCCCATCCCGAGCAAGAGCTCTGCGCAGCGTGTTGGCGGACCAATCACCACTGGTGCGTCCACTGGCGGCATTTCAAAGTTGCGCTCAACTTTCTCCAGTCCATCTCCAGTGTCGGCCTCGGCGCCAGTCACGCCTAGCCCCTCGCCATCCGGGTCAAAGGCCAGCCTCAGTTCATTCAACAGGTCACCAACATCATCGTTCAAGGGCATTCCTTCGTCCTCCACCGGTGGCGCCATTGGCCTGCCCGCATCCTCGCCATCACATCAGACGACACTCATTGCCAAGGTTGGCGCCAAACATCTGGTCCCCGTCCTACTTAGCGAGGAGCGTCCAAGCGCACTAGAGCGCACAATGGATGAGTTGAAACGCGAGTCCACAGTGCTGGAGCGTGTGTACCAGTTCGAGTTCTTCCCCGTGGGTATGTTCTCCAAGTTGATGATCCGTATCATGCACTTCACCACAGTGAAGGAGTTCTGGAAACATGGTCTGTTGGTTGAACGTGAGCAAGCCACATCGCTGATCGAGGCGCATGCCAATCAAGTGTCCATTCGCGCATGGGGCAAGTCAGCCGCCACCATACTTCGATTCATAATGGAGACAGCCGAGGTGCTGCTCGACGGATGGTACAAGCTCAGCTATCAGTTGCTCGTTGTGTGTAGCTGCAGCAACTGTCGTAGCGTCAATGGTATGGCCGCCGGACTGCCATCCCGTGCACACGGCTCGTCCAACAACAGCTCATCCGAGTCACTGGGCGAGCTGATCCAGCCCCAGCTCCAACAACAGCTCACTCATCAACTATCACAGACCAACTTGAATAGTAGCCGCGAGGGCCTGTCCACCAGCCCGCTGTCCACCTCATTCGACTCGGAGGCCGATGGCGAGGACATTGAAGCCGACTCGATCTCACCTGGCGGCACACTCAAGCCCAACAAGCGATACAAGAAGAATGGCACGCCCAAGTTCCTGTCGCTCTACAACAAGAACAAGATGTCCAAGCATACCAAATCCTTTGTTGGCGGTGGCAGCCCATCAATGTCGTCGGCCGCAGCCAACCGACCAAACGACCTGCGAACGATGTATCCCTACGACGACTGCCAGCGAGCGATCATTGGCAAGCGCACCGAGGTGTTGTGTCGATCGCCCATTACTGGCGAGGAGAAGATGGTTAAGCTCGAGACCTTGGTGCCTGAGCTGCTACTCACGGATCTGGGCGCCAACTTCACCATCCAGTACAAAGAGCTGGAGATCATTGAGAAGATTGGCGAGGGTGGCTTTGGAACGGTGTTCAAGGGCCGTCTACGCGGCCAGCTCGTGGCCATCAAACAGCTGGTGCTCGAGGGTGGCGAGAATGTAGAGAACGTGTTCCGCGAGTTCACTCGCGAGGTTTGGCTTTCAAACACACTCAATCAAAAGTCGATCGTCACTCTCAAGGCCTGCTGTCTGGATCCATGCTGTCTCGTGATGGAGTACATACCCAATGGCAACCTGCATGACTTCTTGCGCAAGCAGCCACAGGCCGTATGGTCTATCCGCATCAAGATCGCGCTCAATATTGCTGGCGCCATCCAATATCTCCACGAGTTCACGCCAAAGATCTGTCATCGCGACCTCAAGTCACCAAACATCTTGATGCTGGGCGATCTGTCAGACCGCGCGGATGTTGTATGCAAGGTATCGGACTTTGGTGAGTCGCGTGCTGTGGTCACCTCAGCACTCGGTCGCGACAAGTTGTCCAACCCGATCTGGCTGGCTCCAGAGATCATGCGTGGCCAAGAGTACACAGAGAAGGCAGACGTCTACAGCTTTGGCATTATCCTCTGGGAGATACTCACTGGTATGCTGCCATTCGATGAGTATCCAGTGGCCCGATCCCAGTTCATTTCCCAGCTTGAGGATGCAATTTGTGAGGGCATGCGTCCGACCATCCCAGCCGCTGCCCCTGCCGCATTCGCATCACTCATCCAAGACTGCTGGCACAAGGAGCCACAATCAAGACCAACCTTTGCCCAGATATCACAGCGTCTAATGGCCATCAAGGAGCAGAATCTCAAGTATGTTGTTCCTATCCCATCATCGTCAACCCCTGCTGCCTCTAGTCCTTTTGCCGCCGCACCAACACCCGCTGCGGCTGCCGCGCCATCCAATCCAGCCCCAAGGCCAATCATGCAAAGACCATCATCCCCTGCACCAGGCCAACAGGCCCCAATCAGTGTTGCTCCAAGACCAATGATGCAGAGACCTGCATCACCAGCACCAGGCGCACAATCACCAATCAGTGTTGCCCCAAGACCAATGATGCAGAGGCCGGCGTCCCCAGCACCAGGAGCAACAGCACCTCTCAGCGCAGTTCCACAATCGATTCGCAAACCAATCGAACGATCATCATCATCACCTGTGATTGTTAATTCGCCAATGGCACCATCTGGAGTGTCTGGTCTCGCAGCTGGCAGTGTTGCCACACTACCACCCATGACACCAACAACTGGCTCGACTGCCAAGCCTCCCATGACACCACCATCAAAGCCACTTCCAGCCAAGCCTCCATTGAAGCCAGCATTGAGCTTCACCAAGCCACTGCCATTGATCAGACCAGACACCAGTACATCATCAGCGCCATCACCATCCTCTGTGACGCCACCCAAGACACCAGTCACATTATCACCAGTTAGCGGATCATCATCTCAGGCATCTTCACCAAGTGGCGGATCACCTAGTATGCCACCAACAGTTCCAATCAAACCTCCACATCTCAAGTCACCAAGTATTCTAAAGTTGTCCGCTCCAAGTGATAACACTGTATCATCAACATCTTCAGCATCATCTGTCACACCTATATCGAACCAAACAACTGGGACACTACCACCTCGACCATCATTACTCCCTCCAAAGCCCTTACCAAGCACACTTAAATCTATGCCAGTCTCCTCCTCCACCTCCTCGAGCTCTTCAACAACACCCAACTTCCTCAGACCTACTGGTCATAAATAAATGGATAGATTTATTGATTGATTGATGTATAATACATTAATATGGTATCACTTGGAATTAATCCTCAATCCAGAGGTTGGAATAATCTGACCCCTCACTCAATCAACTGATTGATCATTATTAGTGTGGGTGTGGGAGGATTGGATGATGTCAACCACACACTCACTCCGACTCCCCCTCGCTCAGACTCTCAACGTCACTCATGTGATCAGTTCAGTTAGTGGTTGTCAATCACATCACGCATTCAGTTCAAAGATTTAAGTAAGTAGATGAGGTTGTTGCCAATATGTGTAGTGATATATTGACTTTAAAAGGTGAAGTGTCTCTTCACATGATCACTATTTTATAATCTTATTAGAATGATGATGTCGTTAATGACAATTATTTATAACTTCAAACACCAATACTCCTAATATCTCTTAAATATAATATAATCCATTCAACTGTTGGACTCAACTCCATCCACATCCATCCATTATAAATACTCTGGTTCTGAATCATTATAATATCATCAAATCAAATCTAATAATCTAATCAACTAAACAAACTAATTCCAAAAATGACTATCCTTGGTAAGTCTTTCAAACTCAAATTCCAACATCCTAATAATATTATTCCTAACAATCCTCCAATCAATCAAAAATATATAGCTACTCTTAAGAACATGAACCCATCCTCATCGTTGGCCAAGTCTGGTGCCTCCTTCTCTAGCTCATCAGCTGGTGGTTCATCTCAGGGATCATCGTCGACTGCTTGCTGGAACCCCTGTTTCCCAGGTATTCACATTGATGCCAACATTGATATCGATATCAACTTGGGTCGTTGCAACTTGATTGATGCCCACATCAACGCCAACATCAACCTTTAATTAATTATTATTAATTATTAATTATTATTTTTATTATTAAATTCGCGAGTTGGACGGTATCCACTCGCTACCCATTCATCACTCAATCATTTATTCATTTCCTTCTTCTTTTGTTGGACAGAGGTTCTCTCTTGACTGCAGCGGTTGTGGTAGTTGTAGTCGTTGTGGTGGTCGTGGCTTCATCTGATGGATTATCCTCGACTTTGATCTTGATCAATGATGGAGCTGGGATTGTAGACCTTGCTGGTTTCTTTGACGATGATGACCTCAGTGAATCTAGTTGTGCCCGCATCTCTTCGTTCTCAGTCTTTAGTGTCTCATTCTCCTTGCTCAATTGTTTGACCAATTCCTCCAAGTAAGTAACACGCTCCACAGGTGCATTGTTGAAGTATTGAATGGTATGATGGTCCGTGACAATGATTGATCGCCACTGATCCAATTTGCGAAGTTGTGTACTCCACACATCTTCAGCCTTGTTGACAACTGCAATGTCATAGCAATCAACATTGGGCACAATTCTGAATATAGTCTTGAGGAACTGTGATCGATTTTTGAATGCAGTACCAGTAGCCCGGATTGAAAGTGTCCTTATTGGTGTCAGGAGTGGCGCAGCCGTCGAGTCCTTGGTCGTCAGACTGGCATTGGTCACAGAGAGATGGTCCACCCCGCCCTTGACACGATGGATCTGAGGAAGAGAGGTTATGGCCAGGTATAATAACTTCTTTGGTGGGAGGAAGATTCCACTCTTCTGTGCACCAGCAAGCTTCAGACAGGTGAGTGACGCTGGCAATGCATCCTTCTCATAGCCAGATGTGTACTTTTTGCCAATCTCTAAATGAGTGATTGAGTCGGGTAGGATACCAGGCGTGATGGGTTCTGAGTAGGAGTTGCCAAGAACGAGCTTAGTGAACGAACGAGGGAGAGATAACTCAAGAAATCTTGGTTGGCGGAGGCAGACACCTAATTCGAGCGTCTTGATTGATTGAGGGAAGTGACCAGATTCAAATCTATAATTGCACGTCCTCAATAACAATTTCTCGACAGAGTTTGGAATGTAACCATTCTGAAGGTATCCATTGAAGACCAACGTCTTGATCGAGCTTGGCAATGGAGGTGGGTTATCTTTGCTATCATATTTCTCGTCATCGTCATCGTCGTCATCATCATCTTCATCGTCTTTGACAACTTTGCGACGACGATCATATCCACCATACTCATCATTCTCATTCTCTCGCTCGTACTTTCTATCCTCTTTATCCAACTCGGTGTAGAATGACCTCTGTTTAAGATCTAGATTGGTCAATGACTTGGGGTATTTTCCTGCACTGAACTGTTGAGAGATACAAGGCGGGGAATGGTGATGAATCCACGATCTTGCTGAACTTTGGTAGCTCGAATGTCTTGAGTGATGCAGGTAATACACCTGGTTCAAATGCATGACTGTATATGTTGTCCCATTTTTCATCTCTCTGAATGATAAGCGTAGTGAGTGACTCTGGAAGTGAGCCAATGCAAAATGGTTGATCATATTTTAGGGGCAGACTCAAGAGTTGGAGTGTCGGTGGCAGCACCCTTGGAGGGAGCTCCTCATTGAACGAGGAATACGATGAAAATGTCATTGTGAGCAGGCCCGTCGGCACCACTCCAGGCTTGATATTCGCATTGAACTTGCTCAACTTGAGCTCAGTAAGCGAGGAGGGGAGAACGCCTGGCTTAATACCCTTTACACTTGCATCGCCAAGTGAGAGTGATGTGATCGACTGTGGCAGGGTGCCGGGCCTGAGCTCATGGAAGTACTCACCACCAAGGATCAAGGTGGTGAGACCTGGCGGTAACCTGCCGGATGACACTTCTTCAGAGTATGAGGGGAGCTTCAAGTACTTGAGTGATCCCGGAAGGTCCCCATAATTGATCGTTCGTTCATAGGAGCAATCGAATGTCAACGATGTCACTGACTGTGGAGGTGTTCGATCAAAGATCCATTGATTGTACTTTGGACCAAATATTATTGTTGTCAATGTAGAAGGGTACTTGGCATCCTTGTGTTGATTATGATACATAGATGTAGTCACCTGGCTAGTACCATTACCAATACCAGCAGCAACAGACTCTGCAGATAATATATTATTTGATAAATCTCTTATATTCAAAGGTATCTTATTAAATCTAATATTCAATAAATTATGTATCTCTATGAAATAAAGTTTAGATGTTAGACCTAAACATACTATATCAATATAACTAGCATCATTCTTTAACAATATACATATTTTATGAATAGTTGTAATAGGTATTGTATCCATTATTCCAAATGTGAAGTGAATATGGATGAATGAACTTGAAATGTTCAAATTTGAAGTCAAAAATTAATGCGAGGGTATGTCTGTGAGGGTATGTTTTAGTCTTCATCTTTGAAAAACCGAACGAAACAATCAAATTGAGTCTTTGAATGAATGTTTGATAGAGCGAGAGAGAGAGATAATATACATATATATAATGATGAACAAAGCTACAACGACAAAGAAGTTATCACAAGTCAAGAAGGAGACAAAGCCTTCAACAATGAAGAGAAAGAGAACTACAACAACAACAACAACAACATCAACAAATGATAAAGAGGATGTAAAGATGAAGATTGAAGATGAACAAGAACAAATACAACAAGAACAAGAACATGATGAACCAACAGAGAAAAAGATTATAAAGAAGAAGGCAACATTCCAACTTACATTGGCAACGAGATTCATTAATACGATGGCGAGCACTTTTATTGCAACATGCCCGAGTAATGCTCGTGTTAGAAGTGATCGTCTACGTAGCTTTTATATCGAGTCAGTGCAACAGGTCAAGAATCTAGAGATAAAGGAGTTGTTGTTCAAGTTGGCCGCCTGGGACAAGTTCTTTCACTTGGTCAAGAATGCACTCAACGTCATCGAGACCACCGTCAGCAAGGATAACAGTCACAATGATGATGCCGATTCGTCAGATCAAGCCGATGCCGATCAGATTGTCAACGGTGATGATGACACTACTGAGCAACAGGAGAAGGAGCGTCCATACAAGTTGGTCAAGAGCATCAATCACATAATCAGAAGTCAATGCATCGGTGGTGAGGAATCAATCACATCAATGCTCCAAGAGAAGACACACGACGCATCAATCGATATCCTATGTATGTATACATACACTCATTCAATCAATTGATCAATCAATCAAATATACTTACCAAGTATGATGGATTATATAGATAAACAATCAGCACTGCAGGCCGTCCCAACCGACTCATCAATGGCAATCGTGCGCAACCATTTCATACCAAGCAAGTCCAACGTCTTGGAACAATTGAACAAGATCATCGTCATCTCAACAACATCAACCAAGGTAAGATAGATATGGCAATGTATGACATGACTCCAATCCCATTCGTTGACTGACTCAATCACTCCAGTCGGACAGCCTAAAGTATATCGATGTTATCGCCAAACTACTGTCCAGTATCAACTATAACGACGCCAAAATGTAACTGATCATAGATTGGATTGGAATGGATTGGAATGGATTGGAATGGAATGGAATGGAATGGAACATACTAACACACAATAACTTACTTACAGAGTGGAGCAGGCATATGGAAGCTTGGCCAAGTACTTGAGAATGGTGGTCCTGCCAAACATTGAGCAGAGGGAGAATAAGGACTATGAGACTGGATTCGTATCGTTGGCAAGAGAGGTACTGAAGATTACATTGGCGCTGAGTGCAGTGGATGCCAAGCGATCATTCGACACTGATTACACGGTGGTCATGTCATTGCTAGGCCACACTCGCTTCCTTGGCAAGCTCACCACAATCCTCAACGAGTTTGACTTTAGCAACACTACCTCGCCACACTACGTCTCACAATCAAATGGAATCATTCCACTTCTGATCACCAAGTTCATGGCATCATCCGATCTCACTCCACCCACCTCAGCCATCGCATATCTAAGGTATAGTATCCCAATCACTGGAATTATTCCAATCACCTCATACTAATCAATCGATCAATCAATCATTAGGTCAAGGATTTTGTATGAGAAGGCAACAAAGTTGTTCACAATCACAAGGGATGACTTGAGATTGAAGGTGAAGATTGCTTCAACTTCATTACAGCCACCACAATCATTGGTGACATACCTCACTAAAAATCCACAACTCCTGTCCCTGTCACATCCAAAGGCAGACCTGACCAAGGCCATCAGAACAATCACACTGGACAGAATAGAGAAGATATTGGAGGACATCATGCAACACAAGGATGATGTTGAGAACAAGGAGGAGGATACAGAGACAACATCATCATCAAACCAGTTTGAGGATGGAATTATCATCAATAAGACTGGCGCCAGATCCGCCGCTGAGGATGAGCAAGATGAGGAGGATGACGAAGAAGAGAACGAAGAAGAGTCAGCCCTACCAACCGAACAATCATCCAAACTTCTTCAATCATTGCTTGAGGGTCTCAGTGATGACGAAGAGGAGGAGGACGATGAGTAAACGAATGAATAAATCAATCCTACGCCACGCAGGCATGCAGGACCATCTAACAAACTTGGATGATTGAATTAATGGAATAATTCCAATCAATCATAGTATACTATATTTGGATGTTTTAGTGTTACTCCATAGGACCAACAGTGGACACAACGAGCAAGATATCTTGACGCTCGATTATGCGCACCCCTTATCTATGGTTGTGAATTGTCATCGATGTTGTTCAAGTCGATCTGCTTGATTTGTCCATTGTCGACTAATCCAATCGAGCTGGCATGGCCGTCCTCTGTCGTCGTGGTGGCCAAATGCTCGTTGAACTCGCCCTCCCAACCCTTGCCGTTGGGGAAGATCATTTGGCCCCAGCCAACGCGGTAGTCGTCGACCCATGTGCCGCGGTACACGGTGCCGTCGCTCCACTTGTGTGTGCCCATTCCATGACGCTTGCCATCGACAAACTGGCCCTGATAGTAGCATCCGTCCTGCAGACACTCCTCGCCGTAGCCGTGCGGCGCAAAGTTCCTGATTCCGCCGACGTACACGCCACGGCCTGCAATCTTGAGTGTGCCATTGTTGATCTCGCCATTGTTGATCTCGCCCTCGCACGTGAAGTCCTGTGAGGTGAGCTTGGCCTTGCCGCTTGGCGCGCCATTGATCCACTGTGACTCAAACATCTGATCGCGCGAGATGAGTCGGCCTTGGCCGTGTCGCACACCCGCCTTGAAGAGGCCCTCAAAGATGGTGCCGTCCTTGTAGGACAGCTTGCCGACGCCATTCCATTTGCCATTCTTGAACTGACCAAAGTACTCGATGCCTGTGTCCTGGTGCACCTCGTGGCCGCGCACCAGCTCGCCATGCTCCCACTCGCCACGGATGTCTGTCTTGCCAAAGATCATCACGCCAGGGCCGTGCTGCAGGTCGTTGTCCCAGATGCCCTCGAACCAGGCACCGGACGCGTCCTGATACTTGCCCAGTCCGCATCGCTTGTCGGCCTTCCAGAAGCCGTCGTAATAGTTGCCGGTCCTCCACATGTATCTGCCGGCGCCCTCCTTCTTGCCATTTTGAAACTCGCCCAGGTATATGTCTCCTCGCGCCGTCTCGTACTCGCCTGCGCCGTGTGGCAGTCCACTGTCGGAGAGGCCGCCCTTGAACTTGGTGCCCGAGCCCGACTCGATCTCGCCTGCCTTTGTGTCTGGCTCTAAGATCTCCATGGGGCCACTGTCCTTCACCGGTTGCTGTAGCTCACCGGTGGGGTCGGTCAGTCTGAGATCGGCCACTTCATACTCAATCTCGCGAGGACTCTTGACGCTGGGTATCATCTCCTGGTGCATCTGTTCAATCTGTCTCTTCTCCTGCGAGTGTGTTTCGATCAATCGTTCTCTCTCCTCATTGATATCTGGTATCTCCAATGTATTGATCAATGTTATTAAAGAGTCTCGTGGTTTGACATTGAGCAAGTCCTTCAAACTAGGTTGTTGTTGTTGCTGTTGGTTATGTTGTTGAGTGAAGGAGAATGATCTTATATGTTGATTGATTGAGTTGTAAGAGTTGTAAGAGTTGTATGAGTTGTTGTTGTTGTTGTTGATATTGAATCTTAAGAGAGGAGTAGTTGTTGGAGTGTTTCTGTTATAAGTATTGAATAGAAAGACACCTCTCTTTAATATTCTCATCTGATAATAGCTGTTCATGGTTGTGTTTATTGTTATATTAATATATATATATATATATATATATGTATGTATGTATGTTGATTACAACTTATTATGATCTTTTGATTAACAATGGAGTTGGTATTGTTTGAAAACGACACTCTCGATTTTGTTTTTTTTATTATTAATTTCAACCTGGGAGGGCCAGTTGCTCAACAGTTTTTTGTAAATTACTTCCAATTGTTAAAGTCCCGTTTTGGGATTTTTTTTTTTTTTAGACTATTTAATGTGGAGGTTTATTATATTGCAAATAAATGGGCGTAATTGAAGAGTCGGGAATGGTTAGTCCTATTTTAGTTTCGTTTTCCTGTTTTTTTTTGTTGATTATGTTTTTTTTGTTGTTGGGAGGGAAGATGGGGTTGGTATCGATGCTGGGGGGTGAACGCGAGTCTTCTTGGGTGCTTTCTTGATTGGGTTGATGGGTGACACCGTGTTGGGCACTCCCGCATGGGGGGGAGTGGCTGGCTCATCACGTCTTCTACGGAGAGAGAGGGGCTTGAAGGTAGCCTTCTGTTCTGGTGGGTCAACAACTTCCTTGGTCGTAGGTGTTGGTGGCTCGTTGGTAGTCGAAGCGACTAATGCGTCTGGATGTGTAGGTGCCTCAGCCGTCAGCTTGTCAAGCAGCATGCCGGATGACTCGTCTCGGTCTGAGTCCTCCTCCATTGCGGTGTGAGGAGTGGCGTTTTGGGATTTGGAGGACCCTGGAATCATTCCAAAGGGTAAATAATAATAATAATAAAAGATTCGACACCTGCAGGATTCGAACCTGCGCCCCCGAAGGGAATTGATTTCTAGTCAATCGCCGTAACCACTTGGCTAAGGTGTCTTTTTTGATAAAAGTTGACAACAAACCGAGGATTTTATACTAAAAAATTGTCGGAGCTACCCTCCTCCTGTAGTGATCTTACTCACTAACTCGCGCTCGTTGTAGTATGGACTACTACATCTAGATCATCTCACATCGGATATTGGTATAATAGATTATTGGTATTATACTCAATCGAACCACTTCCCATAGTGACAGTTAACAAACACTCAGTTCCATACAATATACGCACTCACCTAATCACAACTGGTACATATAGTAGTTGTACTCATTCATTAAAGTTCATCCAATTATTCCCATCTTAAATCCTTGGGTGTCTATATTATCCTTCTGATTGATATCTATCTTATCCTATTAGTTATATAACTATATTACTTGTGTGTCTGGATCCAAAATACTTCATTATATTTGGCGACACCTGCAGTCCTTTACCCAGTTATATTAACTCCATATTAAGGTACTTCATTATATTTGGCGACACTTAAGATACGCGCCTGCTGGAATTGGATCATGGCTAATGTTGAAACCCCGCTGGTTGCCAACGCACCGTTATTCTTTGGTTCGGATGTAGATCCACAACCTGTGGTACTTTTTATAGCTCAGTTGAGGGTTTTGTATCCTCAACGTTCTATAAGGCATCTTATGGCGTCCTTGAAAGGACAAGCTGCCAATTTACTATTATCCGTTCCACAAGGGGAGAGAGAGACATTTGATAATGCTGCCAACATTCTTATAGCCGCTTATCGGAAGCCATCCCAAGGTCCTGTAGCTGAACTGATGGAGTTGAAACAGTCTCAGTTCCCTACTTTGTCCCTGTTCCTTGCCAACTTTAAGACAAAGGCGTCTACTGTTCCGCCCGGGGTGATGGGTGAGCAAGTGAAGGTGCTCATGTTGCTCAAAGCCCTGAACCCACAGATTGCTCAAG